>NC_077229.1:187367879-187600379 GCF_027887165.1 Monodelphis domestica
GACATGCTGAACTTCACCTCCACACTAGTTCACTAGATACCTCATGCCAACCCTTTAAATTGTTTTGGGCTGAAAAATTACTTCACTTTGCCTTTTTATGGGTTATGCTACTCCAGAATTTATTTTGAGGATTTATATCATTGCTTTTTGGAAGAGAATTTGGTAGAAGTCAGATGGGTCCCTGTACTTTCTCCACCTTCTTGACTTTAAGTGTCCTTAGAAACCTTTTTGAGGATTGAAAGAGATAATACACATGAAGCACTTTGTAATTGCAAAGTATTCAAATCTTGGATGAAGGTTCTAACCCAGCTGAGATATTTTATAATATATTTATGATCTTTTTTCTTCTGTTTTGAACCCTTTTCAAATTTGGTGAAGCCTACAAACCTCTTTTCTAAATATAAGTTTTAAGTGTATAAAATAAAATGCATAGGATTTTATAAAGTACAAAATAATCCAATTATATTAAAATATAACTGTCAAAAAATTTTTAGAAGTCCACATGTACTAAATTCAGAACTCCTGCAATATATCCCAAAAATAATGAGAAAGTTCAGAAGGACTTCTACAAACAGGAAAAAAAAACACTTCACAGAAAAACTTTAATATAAATGAAATTTAATGTTTATGATTGAGCTATTTCAATATTAAATAATATTATCTAAATTAACTTATATATTTAGTACTATTTAAATCAAATTTCAAAAAGTTACTTCATAAACTGCTAAAAAGTATAAAATATAAGCATAAAACTTCTCTAGGGGAATTGTAAGGATGGTATTAGAAAATAATTATTTTATTAGGTTAGAGATAAGAAGTAAAGTGGCTGGCTTGAGAAAAGAACTAGAGTTTGAAGCAGAGCTGAGAGAGCATGTTAATTTCAACTACTGACGGTTATAACCATTTTTCTATGTCAATTACTCTCTCTGGCAGTTGGGAGTTGGTCTCTGGCAATTGGCAAAGAAAAGACACACTCTCAAAGACTCTCTCTCAAAGCTGGAGCAGGTAACATCTTTACTTCTCTCTCTGTCTGAGAGAAAGATCTGAAGGAGCTTAGTGTTTTCCTTTCCCAACTTGGGAAACACCAGTGACTATCTATTGAGGTTTTATAGATTGGTTTATATCTGAGAAGACCAAAAGAAAACCTGGTCTTTGGTTTGGACTCTGAGTCTGTTAAGACTCTGAGTCCTAACTTGATTCTTGTTGAAACTCAAACAGCTAGCCTTTGCTATTTTATAATTTGAAAGCAAAGTTAAGATTTATAAGGATATTAGCGGTAGTTTTTATTTAGATAGTATAAATTTGAGTTAGTTAGATCAGGGAGGATTAGTGTAGCCTGTGAAACACAGGATAAGTGCTTCATTGCAGAACCTGGGAGTTTATTTGGGTAGATTTAGAATCCCTTAGAATTAGAAATCCTTTATTTATCCTTATATATTTCAATAAATATTTTATGTTAATAATAAGAGTCTCTTTAGCACCCTTGCGCCTGGCTCGGAAGAGACGTTCATATTTGAGCTTCACTTCATCCAAGAGGATAATTTTGATTACCTCTATCAAAAGTATCTGAAAAGTTTGAACCTGATTGGAAAGTTAAACAGTTTTTGAAAAGTTTTGAACCTATATTGGAACAGTTTTTCCATCTAAATATTTTACTTTTATAACTCACTATTTTATTTTTACAGAACAAAAGACCCTTTCTAAAGATAAAGAATAAAATTAGGTACTAATAAAGGGGCCCTAAATAACCCCAAAAGATATAATCTAACCAAAGAAGATGAGAACTAAAGAGTGAGCAGTGCTGGAGAAAAGCATCTGCTATGATTGGTAGACATGAAATTTAGGGAAGGTGACACAAGGGAAAAAGATCTTTAAAAAGAGGACAAAAGGCCAGAAGAAGATCATTAGAGTTATATTCGATTTAAGTTTCAAGTTGGTTGGAGGCTCTGACTTGGAGGAGAGACTGGAAGTTAGAGCCTTGAAGAACAACTGGAAGACAGATCCTTGAGAAGCAACCAGAAGACAGACACCCAGACTTCTTTCCATTTAGACTGTCACCTTTGGTGAGTAAAAGACTGACTTAGTGGCCCCACCTTTCTGGAGGCATGAAGCCTCCAGAAAAGGTCCATTGTCTTGAGACTCTTCCCCTGGCTAGAGCTTAGAAATTTCTAACTGGCTCAGAGGAAGCCAAAGTTCTCTCTCTCTCTCTCTCTCTCTCTCTCTCTCTCTCTCTCTCTCTCTCTCTCTCTCTCTCTCTCTCTCTCTCTCTCTCTCTCTCTCTCTCTCCCTCTCTCCCTCTC
This sequence comes from Monodelphis domestica, assembly GCF_027887165.1. NCBI lineage: Eukaryota > Metazoa > Chordata > Mammalia > Didelphimorphia > Didelphidae > Monodelphis > Monodelphis domestica. Next base: position 187,370,180 of record NC_077229.1, read on the forward strand.
TCTCTCTCTCTCTCTCTCTCTCTCTCTCTCTCTCTCTCTCTCTCTCTCTCTCTCTCTCTCTCTCTCTCTCTCCCCCCTTCTCTCTCTCTCTCTGTCTCTGTCTCTGTCTCTGTCTCTCTGTCTCTCTGTCTCTCTGTCTCTCTGTCTCTCCTTCCTTAATATCTTCCCTCTATTGTAAATGAACTACCATAAATGCATTTTACTTTAGTAATTCATTTGGAATTTAGAAACTTAAATCCCTGGTGACCACATATATAAATATTCAAAGTCAAAACACAAATAAATTTAACACCATACATGTAAACTATTTATAGCTCCACCTTTTTATGGCATTTTCAATAGATCACCACTAGATATCAAGTGGTAGAACAAACTGTCGTATGGAAATAATAAGAATATCATCTCATCATAAAGAATGAATATAAAGTATACAGACACACTTGGAAATATTTGTATGAACCAATTAAAAATGAAATAGACAGAATCTAGATATGAATTTATGTAATGGATAGAATAACATAAAAGAAAGAACATTGAGGAAAATCAGAACTCTTCTCAATGCAAGAACCAATATTATTAATTCTATGGGTCATGGGGACATTGGAAAATCATAGTGATTAAGTAGGGTATAGGAAAATAAATATTTAAATATAACTTTTAAATGAAAAAAATTTTTAAAGATTGACTAAACATCAACTGTTATCATTACCTGCTGATGGAAATTATTTCCTTTCTTGGTCAAACCTTTAGAAAATTCCTCTCACTCATTTCTGACCCCTTGGCACCTTGGCTTTTGACCTCATAATTCAAGTGAAACTCTTCTCTATAAAGTTACCAGTTATCTCTTATTTGCTAAATCTTTTCTTAATCTTTATCTTTATTGAATTCTATAAAGCATTGATCATTGTTGATCCATTACATATTCTCTTTTTCCAGAGTTTTCATGACACTAACCTTTCCCAGTTATCTAATCTGTAGTAGCACTGTTTCTCACTATTGTTTGCTGGTTCACCATCAATATTATCCCTTCTCCCCCATCCAATTTTGGATGAAATCCAAAATTCTATCTTGAGCCATCTTCAGAATTGTTTTACTCTATTTCACTTGATGACCTCATGAGCTTTTGTGGGTTTAGTTACCATCTCTATATAGATCACTTCTAGGATGATATGACTAGTCCAATTATTTTTGTGAGCTCCAATTTCATATTAATTTTTCATTAGACATTTCAAACTGGGTATGCTATAAACATTTCAAATTTGACCTGTCCAAAACAGAACTCATTCTCTCTTCCTCACTCTCATCCTTACTCTTCTAACAATCTTCTTTATTTCTCTTGAAGTAATCACTATTCATCTAGTCACCAAAATCCATTACCTCAGTGTAATCTTTGACTTATTACTCTCATCCTACATAGAGAGTCAGTTGCCAAACTTCCATATCAGCCTCCATAATATATCACATCATTCCCCATATCACTATAGACAAAAATATGAACCTAATTCAAGCCTTTACAGAACTACTTTAATGGCCTCCTATTTGCTCTTTCTGCCTCAAATCATTCCCCACTTAAATTATATAGCTGCTAAAGTATTTCCTTTAAACACAGATCAGATAATGATATTCCTAAACTGCAATATCTATATTTCCAATAACTGCCAAGATAAAATATAAACTTAAAAAATTCTATAACCTTCACAACATGCTCTAACTTACATTTCCATTCTAATTATGTTACTTCCTTTTAAAACTCCATATAAGAGTTAAAGCAACCTTATTCCTTTTCCTCATATATGGAATTCCATATCAAATCTCTATGATTTTGCACTGACAAACTTTCCCTTCTCCACCCACACCTACACCCTATGCCTGAAATGCGTTCCCTCTTCACCTCCACCTCATAAAATCCCTTACTTCAAGAATTAGCTGATGCAGCATCATTTGTTTAAGGCATTTGTTGATGTTCCCAATTATTATTACTCTTACCCTTTATCTACTTCATATTCATTCTATATTGACATATATGTTATCTCTCATGAGAAATTCTAAGTTTCTTGAGAAAAAAGATATCTTTCTTTGTCTTTACATACTCGCACTTAAAGAATCCCTGGTAGATCTCAGTCATTTAATAAATGCTTTTTGATTTATTGTTTATATGATATGCGCTCAAAAATGCTAAAGAAAAAGGCCATCTATCCCCAAAAAGTATTACCTCTATATACTAACTGGTACCTAAAATTGGGCCATTTGGGTTTCATCCTTTCAATTTAAGAATTTTCCCCCTAATGAAATCATAACACTTATTTTGATAAGAAACATTTTAGGCCCTCAGCTATTTATATTTAAATGCGACTAGACCCGAATTTCTAGTCTTTTCTGAAGGACAATTTTTGAGACCAGCAAGAAAGACATTTGAAACCACTAGAAACCAAAGAAGGGGAGAGGTAAAAAAATTGGGTCACAGAAATTTAAAGAAAAATGTCAACATATTGAAGGTAAAAAATACATTTCTTGATGGCAATTTGTAACTATGCCCAAAAGGCATGAAAAGACTACCTGCCCTTTGATCCAGTCATAACACTATTGGGTTTATACCCCAAAGAGATCATAAGGGAAAAAACTTGTATAAAAATATTTATAGCTGCTCCCTTTCTGGTGACAAAAAATTGGAAAATGAGGGATGCCCTTCAATTGGAGAATAGCTGAACAAATTGTGGTATCTGTTGGTGATGGAATACTATTGTGCTGAAAGGAATAATGATCTGGAAGTTTTCTATGTGAACTGGAATGACCTCCAGGAATTGATGCAGAGCAAAAGGAGCAGAACCAGGAGAACATTGTACACAGAGACTGATACACTGTGGCACAATCAAATGTAATGGACTTCTCTACCAGCAGCAATGTAATGATCAGGACAATTCTGAAGGTCTCATGAGAAAGAACGCTATCCACATCCAGAGAAAGAACTGTGGGAGTAGAAACACAGAAGAAAGACAACTGCTTGATCACATGGGTCCATGGGGATATTATTGGGGATATAGACTCTAAATGATGACTCTAATAAAAAATCAATAGTATGGAAATAGGTCTTAATCAATGACACATGTAAAACCCAGTGGAATTGTGCATTAGCTATGGGAGGAAGTTGGGGGAGAGGAGGGAAAGAACATGAATCATGTAACCATGGAAAAATGTTCTGAATTAATTAAATAAAAATTTAAAAATTTTAAAAATGCTTTTCTTCCTTACTCCCCAACTTCCAGTCAGATACTGTCTACATCTGAGCTTTTTCTCTATTGTAATGTAATAACCTGTACATTTATGCCATTCATTGGCAAATGATAGCACATTTGTATAAAGGGAATTTCTCTCTCTATTAGTTTGCTTTGTTTGATGTCATCAATAAGTGACTTTGAGGTCATTTACCACTGAGATATGCAGGTATAGACAAACTCTTAGGGAAAGGAAGTTGAAATCAAGATGGAAAACTGACCCCACAGGCAATGCCCCCCCCCCACCAAGAGGTACCAGCAAAATTGAGAAACTATAGTTGTTTCCTGAGATGTGAGGTGTGAAAGGAAGGAATGAGGGGAAAAGGAAAAATGCAATGTGTGGCAGAGTGAAAATACAGGATTGTGCTGGTGTGCAAGGGACAGAATGTTCATGAGGGACTCTTGGAATTCTGAGAGAGGCTTCTGAGGGGGTTGAACTGCAAGCCCAGGGCAGAGACTTTTGAGAGCAGGGAGAGATTGCACATCTCCTAGACTTTCCTCTCTCCTTGGATTATGCTTCAGAATGTCCTGTGTACTCTTTTTGGATCCTGTCCAGTCTACTAGATTTCTGCCAGCATTTCCTGACCTGAGGGACTTCTATTTGACTACTTGAAAGAGAGACAGCCAGCTTGACTGATTTGAATTCTACTTTACCTCAACAAGGTAAATCTGGGATCTGTGGTGATGAGACCATTTTGGTCACTAGACCCCTGATCCAGCCAACTACCTCTGCAACCCTACCAAGAACTATTTTAGATGGGCTAAGACTAGGCAGCTAGGGACATGGAATCTGGAGAACAGAGAGCAGTGAGGAAGGGTGGTCAGATAGCATGCAAGACACAGAAGAGAGACTTGTGAAAGTCTCATAGTTTGTGGGAAAGCTTAGTGTTTATAGCCTAGAGACCCCTAAGCCTGCCATCCTCACCCACTTCTTATTGTTTTCACTCATTAAACCTGTTGGTATCAAGAGCACAGCAATCAGATTTGCATTTTTGAGAGCTCCAGGTCTAAAGGTATCCATCTTGCCCTTGGGGCCTGGAAGGAAATAGCTATATCATATTTCTAAGTTACTAACCCCATTTACTGGTCAAACGTCAATCTTTCAAGTGGGAGAGCTAGTGGGTAAAGAAAACTGCTCATAAGGTCCGACCCAGCAGGAAGTGGGCATCTTCTTCTTCTGGCTGGAGGTTGGAACCTGAAGGAACCCATGTCAGTGGTGAGTTCAATCCATCATGGTACCAAATAGAGTAGTAAGCTAAGCAACTCTCTACCTCTTTCCTACATTTCCCTCCCTTTTCTATCACTACTTTGATGTGATAGTTATTAAAGCTACTAGCAGCCTCATAATTTAATTTTAATTATTACAATTTGGTGACAATAAAGGTTTTGATAAGTACTCTCATTTTCTTCACTTTTTTTCTTTCTAAACTATCCTTAAGTCACTTTGTTAGTAGCTAATTCAAATTGGCTAAAAAATGCCAAGATACCAACCCAGGACAAGCAGTGACCAGGATCAATCAAACATACAGCCTCCTGGTCCAGAACTCTGGATTGAAGAGAAAGGGTTGAGTATTGGGGAAGGGAAGCAGGCTTAACTTTCAGGGTTTTTTTCTCCAAAAAGAGCCAGGTTTTAGGAATTAAGCTCTGATTTCCTGACCCAAGAAACAGTTGTAAACCAAATCTCCATAGTTTCTGTCCCTTAAAAGGAGATTATCTTGCTCTTTGGAGTTCTTTTTTTTCCTTTTTTTTAAGACCCTTTCTGAGCCCCCATGTGCCTCCAGCAATAGTTCAGGTAGAAGGTGGGGCATTGGGGAAGAGCAAGATCACTAAAGCTGCCTCACTACCGTGACCCTGTCCCCTCAATTTCTGTATCCCAACCTGTAGGCCCACTTGGAAGCACATGGCCACTGGATTTTTACCCCTAGGGGGCAGGGGGAAAGGAGAGAACTCTTCCCAACATCTTATAAGGAAGTTTTTTTTTAACTTTGCCTTGAGTAGAAAGCCTTTGTTTTTCTTGCTTTTTTCCTCCCAAACTTATCATTGCTTTTTGGCCTCAGGTTAAGTCTTCTATTCAAATGCTAGCAACCTAGGGCACATCTGCACCCACACTATTTTTTTTCTTCCTAATCTTTAGGACAACTTGCCCTCTAGTCCTGTAAGACCCTAACCCCTAGCCAGTACACACTAGAATAGTGACACCTACAGATAGGAAATAGAACTTCAGGCAATTAAATAAATAAATAAATATAATTTTAAAATAAAGAAATAAACTTAATGATAATGTTAAATATAATTGAATGTATCAAACTGTATTGAATCAAGTTGAATAAAATTTAAATAAAATAAATATTAATAAAACCAAATTAAACCAACCTAATTCAGTGCAACAGTAATCAAATACAAATTCAGTGAGATTTTTCTCTCAATAATAATACAAATTATTATTATTCATATTTACTATTGGTGCTATTGCCTCACATTGGTTTATTATTTGACTCTAATATAATAGCTTTCTACAAAAAAATTAAAGGAAGTTGTGTCTCAAATTTTTTTTTGTTATATTTTAGGATCTTGTTTAAATTGTCTATTCTGCAATAGTCAAAACAGCTCCAATAGGCAGATTAAGACAAAGACTAGACACTATAGGAAATATTGCAACAAATCAGTGGAAATCAGGAAAAAAATCCTCTATGTTCACCCCTGCATAAACTGCTGAATTCTTGAGGTGATCCTAATCTTCCTAAAGAGACTTGGATGAAGTTAAAAATTTTTGCAAAGTTGGGACAAATATGTCTTTTAGCTGGCCAAAGTGTGATTCCTTTGAATTTGAGGCTTTAAAAAAATTAAAACTAGCCATTAATAATAGGAATTCAAAAGATATAAATATTGACTCCTGTGGGAATATAATCTTAATAAATCAACAAAGCCCAGTCTTCATTGCCATCCAGTAAGAAGTCCATTCTTTCTTTTGATCCAGACCAATCTGGCTTAACTTCTTCCATTCTTCCTCCTGAACCCTTGATTAGATCTAGCAAGAAAAACACTCTATCATCTCCCACCTGGACTGTGAGCAAGTTTCATCTGCTGACCCAAACTTGGATTTGATTCCTTCCACTCCTCCCCCTTCCATGCCCCTCTCACCTCCCAGTCCACATTTGGTACCATCTCTCTAACCCTCCCCCCCCTTACTATCTATGCCTACCCAGTCTCTGACTCACCCAGTCTATCTTTCCTCTTGCCCTTCCCACCCCTGATCTTGCCCTGCCCACCTTCTTTCTTGCCTTGCTCAGCTTTTCCCTGCCCATAGCCCAAACCCATCCTTTTCTCCCCCTTGCCCAACTTCTCCTCCTGCCTCCTCTGTCACCTCCCCTTTCCCTAATGGCCCAGCCCCTGCCTCTTCTTCTCCTCACCATTACCCTCCCTAATTGCCTCATCTCCACTCCAGCCCCTGCTCAATCTCCCTTCACCCTGTCTCTTTCTCCTCTGCCCCAGCCCTCTCTCCCTTGCCTGACTCATATTTCTCCCTACCCTTACTACTTCTCCCCCTTCTCCCACACACTCCAATACAACCTAAACAGCAAGCCAAGTAGCAATAATCACAGACAATTCAAATAAATTTTTATTCCCTCTAAGGGATATTCCCACTTATAATAAAAGAGGGAACTTAGTAAACATTAGACATCATCCATCTTTCTCTCCCCAAGACATAGAGAGATTCAAAGAGAAATCCCCTTCCTTTGAAGATGATTGCATTGTAGTCATAAATAAATTTGAAAGCTTTTACCACTCTTATAATTCCAGGTAGCTTGATGTAGAGGATTTGCTCCACAACCCACTAACAGAAAGGGAAAGGAATAAGATTCTTTCTCTTGTTAATCAGGCCCAGGGAGAGGAAGCTATTGATTGCCCAACTGAAGACCCTAAATGAGACCCAAATTTTGAGGAAGATTACTTACAACTCTGTAACTGAAAGCTAGTTCTTATAGACCAGGTACATGGAATAAATTCAAAGTTCTAAAACAGAAAGATGGTGAAAACCTCTCTCAGTTTATGGATAGGCTTATTGAACTGGGAGGAAGATATGTGGATCTAGATCCTTCTAGGGAGAGAGATGTTAGACAAACCAGACAATTTGTAAAAAAAAAAAAAAACAATTGTAAGGTGGTTAAGAACTATTTTATGATTAATTGTCCAAAATGGGCTAATATGAACCTTAAGAAATTAAAAAGAGGGACAGTTTTTGTTTTTGATGGACATGAAAAGAAAGATAAAAATAACACTGACTTAGTGGAGAGATTAGAGAAGAGAATTAACTGAACAAGTTGAAAAAGCAACCTAAAAACAGAGAGAGATTATAGCTCCTGTAAAAGTATCCACATAGAAACCACTAACATGTCACTTTTATAGACAGGAAGGTCATGTAATTATGAATTATAGGAAGAGGAATCAGGAAAATAGATATAGAAGTTTGTGGAATAATAATAACAACAATAGGAACTCAAATAAGGATATTCTTCAGCATAGATGGCCATGATTACTGAAGGAAGTATAACACAAATGCACATAAAATGGACTTTAGAGGATATGATCAAGGGCATATTTGGAGGAATTAACCTTCACAAAGAGAAAGGCTGAGTCATTATCCAAGATGAGGAAAGGAGGACACCATAATGAAGGATGTCAAGGGATTATTGAGATAAGGGAAGAAGGGGGTTTGGCAAGGGATGAGTTGTGATAAGAGAAAGGGGTAGAGGATTAAAGGAGTTTGTGAGATGGGAAGGATTGGAATATATAAGAAGGACAACAAATATGTTTAATAAGGATGAAGCACAGTAAGAAGTGGAATGTTATGAGCTTGAAGGCATGATCATACTAATAATAAAAATTTTAGTACTAGATCATTGGCTTTGAAGCTTTTGATTAAATATTCTCTCTCTTAAAAAAAAGAAAAGAATCAGTTGTGGTTCAGAGTTTAGAGTAATGAGCCTGGAGTCAGAAAGACCTAAGTTCAAATTTAGCCTCAAATACTTTCTAATTATGTGATTATGGGTAGTTGTTTAACCTCTATCCAGCAAAAGTATCCACTGAATTCCTTGGAGAAGGAAAGGGCAAACCATTCCAATATTCTTTCGAAGAAAACCCTATGGATAGCTATGGTCCATGGGGGTCATGAAAACGAAATACCATAGGAAAGAATTTTAAATAATATGAAAAAGTCTCTAAAATCAAAAAGTATTTTGTATAAAACACTAGAAGTTTTACCAGGGAGATTAACTGTAAACCAATGATGCCTACTATTATCATTATTATTTACATGGTCCTAGAGATAATCTACACCAATAAGATAATAAAAAATAAAGAAGTAAACAATAGAAAATGGGGAATATTTCTTGTATATGGGGATAATATGATGGTTATTTTAAAGACTGTTAGTTTTATGATTGAACTGAATTATTAAATTGGTGGTCTCCAGGGATTTAATTTCTAAATCCCAAAATGAATTACTAAAGTAAAATGTAAGTTATGGTAGTTTATTTTTACAATAGAGGGAAGATATTAAAGAAGAGAGAAAAGGGGAGAGAGAAATAGAAAGCTCCAGCTTCCTCTAAACCAGTTAGAAATTCTAATGCACCAGTCAGGGGAAAGGAGTCTCAAGACTATGGGCCTTTCTTGGAGGTTCACACCTCTAAAAAGGGCAAGGAAAGAAGTCAACCTTTACACTCACTAAAGTGACTATCTAAAAGGAAAGTGGCCTGAGATCTACTGCAGGAGTTTCTCCAGGGGTCCAGTTCCACCGCCAAGTGTCTTCACTTCAAGTCTCAGTGTCTGTCTTCCAGTCTCTCCTCAAGTGTCTGTCTTCCCTCCAACTCTGAGTGACTCTCTTCACTCCAAGTCCAAGTGAGTCACTTCCAGTCCAACTCCATGTGACTGAATGATTCCAATCCAAGCCCTATTGACTGATGATCTTTGCTCCAAGTCCGAGTCACTGAAGATCCTGTGTGTTTTCCACTATTTAAAGACCATTTCCTCTTGTGTCACCTCCTCTAAATTTTATGTCTACAAATCACAACAGACACTCCTCTCCAGGACTGCTCATTCTTTCACACATGAGTCACAGACCTCCAATTTAATGTATGAAACGGGTGTTTATACCTTTTTGAGGTTAGTTCACACCTTTTTGTAGTTAATTCATACCTTTTTGTGTTTAAAATGGGTAGATCTACTTTAAGTACTGGGTTTACACTTTAGGGATTAGAATCTAAAAATAGATAGGGGATTACAATTTAATCTTCACAGTAAAGTAAGAACTAAATACCTTCATCATTACAATCAGGGGTGAACCAAATTCCAATTTTCACAAAACCTAACTAATCAATGAAAAGAAATTATCAAGATGATAGTTTCATCCAAGTATAAGAATTAAAATAAATCCATAACAATTATCAGTATTTCTGTTATAAAATAAAACTATGAAATTGATTTAAAGATTATGTATTAAATGTTGAGAGTAAACCTAGTAAGACACATAGGAATAATTTAAAAACAACTAAAAATACTTTTCTTAGAAAAAGGGATAGGCCTAATCAAGTAGAACTATATTAAATGTTCACACAACTAAGTCAATATAGTAAAAGTAGCAGACTTTACAAATTAATAAATATGTATATATATACATGTGATTTGTTTTATTTTTCATACTAATTTAGAGTTAATGATTATGCCACATAATTCTTTATATATTTAGATAATAACCACATATATATGGAAAAATAAAAGGTCAACAACATCAAATGAAATGATGAAAAAAAGTAAGAAAGAGCTGGCATTTCTGATCTCAGTAGTATTATAAAGAAGTAATAATGAAAACTAGATGGAACTAGATTATAAAATATCAAAGGAATAGACCATTAGAATAACTTAAATAACTAGCACTTTGAGAAAACTGAGACAATAGTCCAGTCTCTAGAAAAACCTGAAAATAGATAATATTACAGAAATAACTCTTTATTGAACAAGATTTTCTAGGAAAAATGAATAATTTTCTGGTGGAACAAAGGTTGTCTAGCTTTTTATTTGTCATAGCATGACAAATTCCAAATTTAAAAAAGACCCCAAAGGAAGAGTTATATACCATAAAAAATAAAATAATGGAAGGTTTCAGTTCTCATAAATATGGATAACAGATGAGTTTTTAAGCAATTATTAGAGAGAGGAAATTATAAACCACAAAACTGAAAATTAGATTATATAAAATAAGAATCTTTTCCAGAAATATAAGCAAATAGAAAAAGAAAAGATGGATTTTATTTTTATTGAAGATTTCTAATAAATGTCTTGTATCTAAGATACAAAGAGAATGTGCAGTAATTTCTAAGGAGTATTTCCCAATGGGGAAGTGATTAAACAGTATTATTAGGTTTTTTTTTAAGCAAATCATCTGCAACAATCTGAAAATATTCTTAAAATTCTACCAATCAAAGAAATACAAATTAAACCAACTAGAATTTTCACTTTGCACCTATCAAATTGGCAGTTTGAAAAAGATGAAAATATTTATTTTGACTGGAAAGTGTGAAAACAAATGTGCTGATTCACTGTAATCAGAGAAGTAAATTTGTTCAACTATTTTGGAAACAATTTGGAATTATACAAGAAATGCTTAAATAAATGCATATAACTTTTGACCTAGAAATTCCATTTCTAATTTTATTCTACAAAGAAACCAGTGAACCATTAACAAGGGGGTGGGGGGGACTTGTCTATACAAAATTTTCAAACAAGCACTTTTTGTGAAGGCAAAGAGTTACAAACAAATTCTGCCTTCTGCTTCAGTAATTGGCTGCATACATTATGTTATGTTAATAAAATATTATATTACTGTATTATAAAGATTGATAAATAAGAAGCATCCTTCTTTCCTCCTCCCACTCCCAGTGTGATGATATGAATGAAAGGATGAAAAGTTAAAAAAGTATATCAGGAGCAACTTAGCTCTATAAATGAAAATGGCTCTATTAAACTGAAATAAATTTTAGGCTAAATAGAATGGATAACTTACCAATGCCTTCTTAAATTGAAAGCACACAAATTTCCCTTCTATTAAAAACTGATAAGTTTAAAAAAATGTATGGGTGCATGATTAGTTACAATCATTCTTTTTGTCCTTTGGTTTATTTTTTGAGGCATAATTTGCACATTTATGTCCCTAATAATATTTTTATAGTAACAAACATTTATTCTGTGCAAGACAACTGGATTAAGAACTGAAGTGGTAGTGGTGGTGGTGGTAGTGGTAGTAGTAGTAGTAGTACATTATGTACCTAACCCTTTAAGTTTTTCTTACAAAATTTGTCCTCACTGTGCTGAGTGTGGCAACCTCGTCAGTATGGGGGATCCCATATTATTACACAAGTTTTTCCTCATAACAACCCTAGGAGGTAGGTACTATTATTTTCTTTATTTTTATATATTAGGTAACAATGTCTAAAAGACATTAAATGACTTGTCTCAGATCACACAACTAAGAACTAAGTGTCTGAGGAAACATTCAAATTTAAGTCTTCTTGATGCCAAGTCTAGAACCCTATACAGTCTCTCCTTGGTGCCATTCACTTAGTTTATCTGCTTTTTTAAAGGCAAATGTATACATTTAAAATTGGTTTTGTGTTAATGATAGAATTTTGTGGAGATAGCCATGGTGAAATAGGAGAATAATTCTTTGAGTATTATCCAGGCCTTTCTTGTGGTCCCTGAAATGCTCTCAAGAGACCCACAAGTTAAGACTATTTTAATAATGCAAAGATGTTATTTGAATTTTTCATTCTTATTCTATATATGACAACATAAAGACTGTTAATAATAACTCTGAAGAATTGTATTTTTGTCTTAAAATGGATGAATCTAAAGATGTTCTGGATTTACTATTTTTCTTGTATGAGTGTAGTATCAAAACTAATGATTGTGAAAATCTTTTACATGGTGTTAAAATTTTAAAAAGTCTCCTAGTTGATCCTGTTTGCATTTGCACTGATGTACAAAATTAATAGTGAATAATACTGAAGGCACCTTAGCATCAATCAAATCAGTAGCACCAAACTGTACAATTTTATTCCTCACCTCTATGTATTCACAGTAATATATATGTATATATGTATATATACTCACATGTTACATATGTACACAATGCTATGTGTGCATGTTATCCAAATATATATATATATATATATGTATATATTGTGTGTGTATTTGGGTCATTTGTATATGTATGTTGCATGTATACATATGTGTGTTTTAAAGTAAATCTAGCAAATATATATGCCAGTTTTACTTAATATCTTCCATAAAGTAATAAAAATTAACTATTGACTCTGATGTACATGTCTTTTTAATATTGCATTTGATAAAATAGGAAATAAAAATTCTTCTGTTGTATACTCTATGATGATTCTTTCAAGTAAAAAGCATTTGTGTGATTGTTTAACTTGTGAGTTGTGCTGGCCACTATTTCACATAACAATATCTTTTCTTGAAAGAATGACTGACAGGAAAATATGCTTATTTAGAACAGTGCTTGGCAGATATTTCCTCAAAAATGAATAAATGAGGCTGATATTTTTAAGGAAAACCATGAACAGAATTTTTTGTCAGTCATAAAATTTGAGCTTTTGAGTAAATATTAGAATATTGGAAAACTTGTATTTACCTCTGTGAACCTTATAGTTTCTCAATATATAATGACTGTTCTGATGAGATCTAGGGATATTTACAAAAGTATTTTTTTCAACAGTATATAACAAAATATCTCAACATTTGAAAGATCCGTATAACTCAAAAAACCCCAATATTTACCAAATAAGCAATGGATGATATTGCAAAATCATGCATGAGTTAAAGATTTATTCAAAGTGTAAGAATGAAAGTTTTAGGTAACAGACTATCCTACAGTAGCCTCAAGCTGTGCTGGCACAGAGATTCTGCCTGCTCTAGGTGCCAGATCTACAAAGTTGCTACTTACTTCTGAATTTACTCCAAGATCAATAAAGTCTAGACTGCAAGCTATACTCACCTACTGCTAGGTGCAAGTCACCTCTTCAGTCTTCTCTGGTTCTTTGGTCCAAAAATTGGCTGTGACAGAGCTTCCATGTAGTACCTGTTTATATGCCCTGCATAAGGTCAGGCTTCTTTGTGCTAGATATTGGATTTCTTGTCCTGGTACAAAGCCTTTCCCTGTGCTGATATGTTTCATGTGGATATTTCTAACTAAATCCATCCCTAGTATATGTAGATTTCTTTGCCTGTCTTCCTGTACACACCTGAGATAGAAAAATAGTTCATCATTATTTTTTCTTGGATTTCCCAATCATAAGTCTGTCTAGTGTATTTCCTAGATTTGTGAGGCAAAGTTTTGGATGAGAAGAGAGTTTGTTTCTGCTTCTTCTACTCTTTGCTCTCTGCTACTACTTTGCTTCTTCTCAGTTGCTAATATTCCTTTTTGTTGATTTCAGATGATATCCTCTGTGGGGTGATCATTCCATGCCATCCCATCTATTTAGTTGCCATTTTGAAAGTCATGGCTGCAATGAACAGAGAATCTTGAAGATTTATCTGTTGAGTGGTAAAAAATGATGGTGACAGACATCTGTTACCTACAGATATTTATAAAAAGTGTTTGGGTTCATATTAATCTTAATGAATACTCTGAACCTCCACATTCCATCTGACTCTCTCCCATGACCACCCAATAGTATTCATATGAAATATATCATAATTTTTTTAAAAAAGAACTAAAATTTAATAAATGTAAATATAAGGGAAATCACCATACTAGTAAGCATTATCAACTCTTTCCTAAGGAAATTCACCTCCTAAATTCCAATGTTGTTATTCATTCACTTTAGTTATATCTGACTCTTCCTGACCCAATTTGGGATTTTCTTGGCAAAGATACTGGAGAGGTTTGCCCTTTCCTTCTCTAGCTTGTTTTATGAGGACGAACTGAGGCAAAAATTTCTGAGGCTGGATTTGAACTTAATTCTACCTAACTTGTGGCCCGATACTCCATCCACTATACTACCTAGTTGCTCTCCACTTCAATACAGAAGGGGGATACTAGATTTTAGGTCCCATGCTACAGCATAAACCCAACACTACCCCTATATGCTTTAGGCAATAACTCAGTGCTCAATGTAAGGAATAAGGAAGCAGTAGTTTAACAACTTTCCCTGTCTAATTACCCTGAAAAGAGATTTGTCTCAATGTCTATCACCATCATTTTTTACCACTCAACAGATAAATCTTCAAGAGTCTCTGTTCATTGCAGTCATGACTTTCAAAATGGCAACTAAATAGATGGGATGGCATGGAATGATCACCCCACAGAGCATATCATCTGAAATCAACAGGAATAAAGAAAACTCCCTAGTCATCCATTATAATGTTGCATCAATATTAAGCCTCATATTATAGGAGAGGAAGAGAAAATCTTGAAATTCTCTAAACACAAGGAGAGAACATGGTACCCAAGAAAACTCCTTCCATTCCCATTTCATTTTCCCATTTCTGCCTTCTTTTTCCTACAACATCCACTTTTCTGTCTAGAGCTTCCTGCATAATATTTGAGATGACTTCAACCCTTATTCTATATTTACACAGAATTCTGAGGAATATGCTTTTCAAAAGGACATGGTATCTCCATGGTCAGAGATTATTACTCAGTCATTTAGTCAAGTCCAACCCTTCGTGACCCTGTGGACCATGCCAACATTTTCTATGGGTTTTTCTGGGCAAAGATACTGGTGGTTTGTCAATTCTTTCTCCAGTGGAATAAGGCAAACAAAGTTTATGTGACTAGCTCAGGATCACACAACTACTTCCGTGTCTAAAGCCAGATTTAAACGCAAGTCTTCTTGACTGTGGGTTCTTTATCCACTGAGCCACCTAAGATGCCTGCTATATATATCTAGATTGGCACAATTTCCACAGATTCAAAAGTTAAAAGTGTCCAAAAGCAACAGAGAGAAAAAAAGAGTGTTTGTAAAAAAATATATCATGTTTTCAGCAATGATATGAGCAGCATTTATGATTTACGTAGTCCAGGTTGTTCAGAGCTGGTGAAGTATAAGAAATGTTCATATATCAAGAACAAAAGACAATAAATTGCTTAAATTCTACAGTGTATCTAAGCAGTGTAAAAGTTGTGTCCAATCCTTTCTGTCCCCATTTGGAATTTTCTTGGCAGAAGTATCAAACATTTCCTTCCCCGGTTCATTTTAAAGTTGAGGAACCTAAAGCAAACAAAGTGACTTCCCCAGGGTCACATAACTACTAAGTGTCTAAGGCCAGTTTTGAACTCAAGGGGAGGAATCCTCCTCACTCCAGGCCCAGCACTCTATTCACTGTGCCACCTATCTACTCTACAAAGTACCTAGAAAGCCTTTAATATATGGAGTAGGTCACCTGGGGAGTATTTTAAACAGACTACTTCCAAGAGCCTGCAAAATCAAAGGTGCAAATGGCTTATGATCTGCACCAAAGGACAGTAACCACCCCAAGAAAATCATGAATTCAGAGAAGTTGGAAGAATATTATTTGATTCATACCATTCTCAAGTGGGATAGATTCTTCAGCTATTATTCTACTCATTTTACAAGAGAGATTGAGGTTCAGAAAGGTTGAGTTACTTAGTGGATAATAAGCTTAGGTTAATAGATTTAAATCTGAAAGACAAATGAGAAACCATCTAATTCAACTCCTTCATTTTGTAAATGAGGACACTGAGTCCCAGCAAGGTTAAATAATAATAGTAATAATAGCTAGCATATATATATATATATATATATATATGTGTGTGTGTGTGTGTGTGTGTGTGTGTGTGTGTGTGTGTGTATGTGTGTATGTAATTCTTAAAGGTCTGTAAAACACTTTACATATATTTTCACATTTGATCTCAGTTCTAGGAAGTAGATGAGAAAACTGAGACATAAATAACTTTCCCAGAATCATATAGCTACCTGAGGCTGGATTTAAACTCATTCCTTTGTGATTCAATTCAAGAGTTCTATCCACCTTGCCATTAGCTGCCTCAGGTTAAATGGATTGCCCTAAATCATACAGATAGGAAGTTGTAGGGTTCAACTACAAACACCAGTCTTATGGCTCCAATCTTTCCATTGCACCATCTTGTTTCTTAAGGCAGTTCTGTAAGTTGCTAACAGACACACAGGGTTAGAGGCAGGATTGAAACCCAGGTCACTCATGACCTTGTCTTACATTCCCCCCATCCCCATTGTTCCAGTCATGCACTCAAAGATATGAAATTTGTTCATTTGGGATGAAGAATCTGCTACTAGCATCAGCTACCATTGAAGTTCTTTTGGATGCCAATGCTGAGGGGCAGAGAGAGAAAGTTTCACAAATACATTGTCACATTTCCCTTCTTGATATTCTAATGTGATGGCTGCCCATTTCATTATTTGATTATTGTTTGTTTAGAAAATGTTGAGGAAGCTAAGGACAGCAATAAGGACCCAGAAGAAGCTGAGTACCTATAGATTGTCTCTTCCTCCAAAACTAACAAACATAAGACAGACCTCTCCAGTCAGGTGAGAAATCAGCAAACACAATTTAAAACAGGACTTTATAGCCTTTTTTTTAAACCCTTCCTTCTGCCTTAGAATTGATACCAAGTACCAATTACAAGGCAGAACAGTAAGGATGAGACAATTGGTGTTAAGTGATTTATCCAGGGACACATAGTTGGGAAAATTTTTCTGAGGCCAGATTTGAATGCAGTGCCTCTTGTCTCCAGACTTGGCTCTCTATTCACCTAGCTGCTCTGATACTTCATCTTTTTGAATCGGGAACTCCTTTGATTATCAGGTGAAGTGTAGGGACTCCTCAGAATCATGTCCCCATTGCCTATAGTCATAATTGAAGCAAATGCTAAAGTTTAGTTACAAGTTGGTAAAAATAAAGATTATTTTCCCCTCAAACAAGCCATTGAAATCTAGCCCAGGACCCCCTTGGAGTTCTGTGGACCATACAAGAAGAAATTCTGAAGTAAAAAAGGAGAACCAGATCAAAAAAAGAGAATGCCACAATCCAGGCAGAGACTGATTTTTTTTTTAAACCTGACTTTTTCAGGGAGAACTAAGCATAAGGAATTCCAGGAGGCATCTACAGGAGGCAATAGAGAACAGTTACTGACTCAGTCTCCTGCTTTTCAAAATGTTTGTTATGCCAGAGGTGTGTCAGGCATGACTCAGCCTCCATGATCTCCAGCTGTACAGCATTAAATTCCAACAGCTAGTAGAGGTAGGAGGGAGGTATTTGGGCTGGGGGGGAAGATCATGGTGAAAAATCTATGTAAGAAAAAACATCTACTCAGACATAAAAAGTATTAGTGTGGAGAAGTTGGTGACTGAATCACCCCCCAAAAGTCTTCAGTTTCTTTTTTTAACAGCTTTAACCTTAAAATGTCACCGAAAAGACATCTGCAGAATTGTTTTGTGAGTAAATGTCATCCCAGTAAGAGGAAAACCTAATAGACTTTCTGAACTCCTGCGCCCTGTCCATGGTAAAATATACACTAAGCTTTTACGAGTGTTGTTGATAGCGTAATGGGTAGGAATTTTGTGTTCGAGTCAGAAGGTCATTGATAAAATTCACTTTATAGTTTCTTTATGTTATCATACCAAAGTCTCTAAAACAAGTGAGTAGAATTACTTGAAGTGGTCTTAAAAGAATTGATTCCACTCCCTAGTGCTTCCTTTAAGACATTATCTGATACTTCACTTGAGGAGGGAATACCAAAGCACTGTAAGCAACGTACCATAAGGGGATAAATGTATCCACCTGTTCTCTATTTTAATCAAAGACAATGGAGGTTACTGAGAATCATTGGGACTGATGTTACAGATTAATCTTCTGTTCTCTAGGTGATTAGTCAGGAGCTAGAGAAGAAGAATTTTGTCTTGAGTCAGGAGAAACTTAATTCCTAGAGTCGTTCGTCCTTAAATGAAATTTTAGAGGCTCATAGACTAGATTTTTATT
This sequence comes from Monodelphis domestica, assembly GCF_027887165.1. NCBI lineage: Eukaryota > Metazoa > Chordata > Mammalia > Didelphimorphia > Didelphidae > Monodelphis > Monodelphis domestica. The sequence goes on from NC_077229.1 coordinate 187,388,503, forward strand.
TTATTCAAGATTGTAGAGGGTGGAGAAATCTGGCTTTTTTATTTAACCCATTACATCATGATTTTTAAAAATTGAAGTATAATCTTGCTATAGCATATGGAAAAATGAATCCGGAGTCAGAGAAAAGGTGTTCCAATCCTAACTGCCCCATTTATGACCTATATGACCTTGAAGAAGGCACTTTACTTGACTCAGCCTCCATTTTCTCACCTATAGATATGAGAGGAGTTTAACTAGATAAACTCTACAGTCCCTTTTAGCTCTCATCAATGATGATTCTGAGACATTATTATGAAGAGAGCAGAGAATTTTGTACATGATTTCCTCTTACTCTATGGAAGTATGTGTTGTCTTGGATTCCTAAGATCTAAATTCTAATTCTTTAACTAGCTATGCAGCCTTGGCATTACTTTTCCTGCAGGTAGTCTTAGTTTTTGTTTTATTACTCTTTATCTTTAAATGAAGAACTTGAACCAAATGATCTCTAAAATCTCATTTCTATAGTCCTATGACATCTATTGCCTCTAACTCTCAGGAGCACACAAATATACAGGATATACCACAAACAACAGAGACATTTCAGTACATTCCCAGCCAACCTTAAGCACAGACAAAGAAAATCATTGCCTAGAAAATTTTATTCAAAAGAATTTGACAAAAAAGTTATCTCACCAAAATTATCTCCTTCACCAGCTTTCAACAGTGTCTTCTTCCAATACTATCTAATGTTTTCATTGGGTCAAGGCAGAGATATCTTTAGGAATTCTTTTTTATAAAGGCAATATATTTTCTATCTCTGAGAGGTAGATATGATCATTATTATCTTAGTATAATTAATACTAGTTCCAAATTAATATAAAGTAAAGAAGTTTTATAGAAAGTCTTCGATGGTTGAAATTTATGTCTCTTGGGTTAATAATACCTAATAATTAAAAACAAAATTAACATTTACATAATGTTTTAAGATTTACAAAGCTCTGTTTTACAAATATTATTTCATTTTATCCTCAAATCAACTCCAGTGGATGAGTGCTTTATTATCCCCATTTTACATATGAGGAAACTGAGATAGAAAGAGGTTAAATGACTTGTCCAGGGTCACAGAGCAAATCAGTGTCTGATGTAAGATTTAAACTGAAGTCATTTTGACTCCAGGTCCAGCTCTCTGTCCATTTTATCAGCAAAGGAATATGATGTTCAATAGGTAAAAGAGAACCTGAGTTCAAATCAGGTCTACTAATTACTATTGTATAAACTTTGGTAAGTTCTTAAAATATTAGGGTCTCTCTTATTCATCTGTTAAATTAGTGGACTTGACCAAATAGTCTCTGAGAGAGGTTTTTTTGCTCATTCTAAATCTATAAGCTTGTGGCATAAAATGATTAAAAATGACACTGAATAAATAGTACGTTAGAACATCTAGAGTTTAGATAGATGTGGCTCTGCAACTCCCTGCCTATCAAATTGAAGAAAATAATTTATTCTCTCTGTGCCTTGGTTTTCTTGACTCTAATCTGAGGAAATTGGGAAGAGATGATTTTTAAGATCCCTTGCAGGACCAATATTCACTGAATACATGATTAAACAGAGAGCCACTCATCTGTATTCTGCTCTGCTTTTCAAATCTTAAATAATTTGGACCAACTTTCATGAAGTTGCTCTTTTCTCTCGGTCAGGCTAGCCATTTAGAATTTAGCCATCTTGAAAAGGGCAAAGGTTTGTGGTTCAACATTTAAGAAATTGTGTACTGTGATGTATAAGATAGTTTTTAGATAGAGCTTTCTGCTCATTTTCACAGCATGCCAATTTCCAGTGGCAGACATGCTACTTGTAAAGCCGTCAAATGGAGAGCTGCTGACAAAGTCGAAAACTTGGATTGGTTCAAATGTTTCTCACATCATTCCTTTATACTGGCTCCTAATGACTCCAAACTCAGCTGTTTGTGTGCTAGAGGTAAGAATATAGCAAAAGAAAAGGAATTACTCCCACGGTATTTCTTTTTCCAAAACAGGAAAAGCTATGATATGGTAGGTAAATCGGGACTGCCACTTTAGAAGGATCACAACCTTATGGACCAAAATGACCACCAGATGGCAGTCTGATTGCAAACTGCAGTGAAAAAAAAATGCTATGAATTTTGGATTATTTACCCCAGATTTTTTATTGGATGTTCATAAACTTAAAAAAAAAAAAACTGTATTCCAATGGAAATGGTTTTATTTGAAATCTTACATACTTTATTTTGTACAATTAAAAACATTCTGAGGAGAGGTCCATAGATTTTGCCAGACTGCCAAAGAAGATCATTATCCCCAAATGATTAAGAACCCCTGAATCCTCTCAAGTAATATGTAAGAAATCAAAGGTGTAAAGAAGGTAAGCAGTGTTTTCATGGTCATATAATCAGCTAGTAACACAACGGAGAGAAAAACTTGAGAACTCCCTCCCAGTGACTGTCTGCATATAAAAAAGCTCTCAGTAGTAATTTCTTCTCTTTCCTCAAATCATTGCAAAAGGATAGGGTATCTGTATTTTCCCTTTTACTAGAGCCTGAATACTAGAAGGCTGACCAAACTCTCAGCTACCTTTCTGCCAAAAGATCCTAATATATGAGTTGGAAGAGAACTTAAAGATCAGCTTGTCTAACTTTTTTTTTAAATTTACAAGATCAATTTTGTTGATAGGTATATATCTATATATCAATTGAATTATTGAATAATTGAAATGCTCAGTAAGCATAAACTGTTACAAGAACAGAATTACATATTAGTAATGAAAACAGATACAATAAAGGTTTTTTTTTTCAAGGAGCTCATAATCTAATTAATAAATACTACATATGGGAAATTAGTTGCAAGAAATTTAAAAGGAGTCCAATTAGTCAAAGCAATGTGGTCTAGTAAAAAAAAAAACAATAACATTAGGATTTAGAGGCAAAAGAGATGTATTTGAATCCTTTTATAAGGTATATAATATCTCTGGTGCCCCATTTTTTCCCTCATCTATAAAATAGAGTAGCGTACTGAAAAAAAAAATTAGATCAATGTGATACAGTTCCAAATAAAGTGCTTTGGGAAATTTGAAAAAAAGTCCTTTTTATTCAGATCTTACATTCCATGATAAAAGAATAGTTGGTGGCATTTTGACTAAAGCCCTGGGTCCTGAATCAGAGTAAATTTGAGTTTAAACCATGTCAAGACTCCTGTTTAGCTCTAGGCAAGTCACTTAACCATTTATTTATTTATTTAATTTGTTTATTAACCAAATATTTATAAAGGACACATGTAAACTTTTACTTATTATTTTATTAAAAAGACCACTATTAACATGAAATCAGTGCATTTGTTGGATAATAGCAAGACTGAATATATGGCCATCTTGTATATGGTTGAAGTGGGGTGGGGAAGTAGGTTATAGGAAATGAGTAGACTGAGGAATGAGGAGATCAGAGTGTTTGAGGGAGTATCAACATGTAGGTTGAAGTTCTGGGGCATAGGAGAGAAGTTGGACAGGAGAGACATTTATTTGAATTTCTGTCAGAGGTCAGATAACTAAAGTTACTGAGGAAAGAAGGGGAGTGTCTTGGAGGTCTATAGACAAGGATTATTAGGATTGTGATTGTGCTCTACATATAAGATTTTATGGGCTTCAAAGGAGAAGTCACTAAGTATTTGTATGTGTGTCTACAAATGCACATCATGTATATAATAGACAATACATCAATGTATATACACACCTATATATATATGTATTTATAAACAACATATAAATTATATATGCACACACAAAAAACTTTACTTGAATATGTTTGTGTTTATGTTTACATGAGGCAGTTACCCAAGCCTAAAGTCAGGAAGACTCATCTTTCTGAGTTCAAATCTGGCTTCACATTCTTATTAGTTGTGTGACTCCAGGAGTCCCTTAACCCTGTTTGCCTCAGTTTCCTTATCTGTAAAATGAACTGTAGAAAGAAATGGTAGACCACTCCAGTATCTTTGCCAAGAAAACTCCAACTGGGATCATGAAAAATTGGACATGACTGAAATAACTCAACAGCAATAACAAATATGTATACACATTTTATACGTGTAGATATTATGTATGTGTTTATGTATGTGTATATGTGTATTTATGTGTATATCTAGATTTAGAGAGAGAGAAAGAGAGAAGGGGGAAGAGGGATGGGGAGAGACAAAGAGGAAAGAGGGAAACAGAGACAGAGAAATGAGAGAGAGAGAGAGAGAGAGAGAGAGAGAGAGGGAGAGAGAGAGATCCTTGAAATTAAGGTTTTCCTTTTCTTATAATCAGAGGTTTTCATGGTATCTGTCACATAGTAAATGCTTAATAAATATTGATTGGTAGATTGATATATATTAACAGATACATTACACATATACTTTGTGTATATATAGATTTATACATCATGTAATTTTGCATGATAGATAGGGGTAATAGCATGTATAAAATATATTGTACTATATAGAGAAAATACATAATGCTAAGTACTTAAATGTATTACCTATACCTGTTATCCATATATGGACTATATGCATATCTACAGACATGTGTTTATATATAATAGTCATTATATATGTGTATAATCATAATGTATGTATGTATATATATATGTATAAAAATATATGTTTATAGATTGGATAGATATTGGTAGATAAGAACATTAGATAAAGAGTTCATGCATTGTAAATCACCTTATAAAATATGCCTAGACATAGTCATAGTTTATATTGCATATGTATATATACACATACATATATCTATATAGTTTATACATTATGCATATTTACATATGCTATATGTACACACATTTAAATTATATAAAGCTTTTTAGTGTGCATATGATATGTTGAATATATTTTATATTCTACACATGTGACAAATGGCATTTTGTACAAGTGCAATAAAGGAATGAAATGAGCATGTATAATAAGTGCAATATGATACATATGTAATAGAAAATAATATGCATACACAAGAAGTTAAATATGCTTGCTACACAATAAGTGAATTATTGTACATTTATAATGAACGGAATATTGTACACATGTAAATATGCCATTTTAGGACAGCGAGGTGGCATAGTGAGTAAAGTACCAGGCCTAAAGTCAGGAAAACTCATCTTTCTGAGTTCAAATTTGGCCTGACACTAGCTATGTGACCCTGAGAATGTCACTTATCCCTGTCTGCCTCAGTTCCTCATCTATAAAATGAGCTGGAGAAGGAAACTGCAAACCACTCTAGCATCTTTGCCAAGAAAACTCCAGATGGGTTTCAGAAAAGCCATATGTGACTGAAACAACTAAACAACAATAATATGCCATTTATCTCCCATGTATAATATGTAATTAATCAAATGTCACATGTCAATGAATAATTAATGACATATAGGTATATTCTATGCATGCAACATATTTCCTATGTAAGAATATGAACCACTGTAAAGGCGCATTGACATTTTAACACCATTAGATGTATGATCATTAGATCGCTCCATATAATCATTAGGGTCCAAAGACTTTGCCAAGGTTTATGACAAATATATATTATATGGTAAGGAGGAGGGATTTTCAGGGGGTAAATACTAAGCATGGAAGAATTGTAAATTGTTAAGACACTTTGTCTTCCTATGAGACTATAGGCTCCTTGAATATGGAACCAATCATTTTTTTTTTCCAATTTTCCCTAGTGCCTTACACAGTGTACGCAGTATACTTAATACAACTTGAACTGAATTTTCCTTTACTTTTACCTCTTAGCTTGGGAGAATATCATTGCCTTTTCAGACAAGCAGCATTTTGAAGATGAAGCCTTTGGAGATCTTCTTTCCACACTGATATTTGGAGTTGTGTTATTTTTTAAGCCTGGTTTTTCTCCTCCACTAGTCTCTTTTCTTCTCACAAACTGTCAAGGGAGAGCTTACATTCTAATGACAAGGGACAGTCAGGAGCTGAAGGACAAAGTAGTGAGAGGGGAGAGAGGTAGAAAAGTAGTCTGGCTAAGGTGGTTTAGAAGTGAGCATAATTCATGTGAGCTATTCATTGAATGGATGGGAGAAACTCAACAATCAAAGAGCCTTGGGGGGTGGAGGGGGGAAGTGGAGGTAGAAAGGCTGAGTCAATTAGAAGACTTAAGGATAGGATTAGATTCCTTTTCCAAATGTCATCTTTTATGAAGAGCCCATCTAGGGACAAGAAAAATAATGAAGGGCAAGTTCCCAAGATACTAGTCTATTAATCTGATTTTCAAGTCCATTACTGGCTAGATCTTCCTGCCCTAGTACTTACCAAAATGCCTGATACAAAGGAAGTGCTTAATATATATTTGTTGATTACTTGATTGATCCATGATTGTGTCAACATGGAATCTAGAAATCCCAAACTTGTTATCTAGTGAGATCTGATGAACCCCAAGTTTCAGGACTAGCTTATAGGCTGAAGACCCCAAAGTTTGTACTTGTAGTTTGAACACTCCCATTTCCTTGTAGCTATAGTGATGTCAATCATCTTTCCTTGTCCCTGGACTCCCCAAATGGTATATAGGTTCCACAAATTCTTTTGTTCCTCGAAGTCCATCCTGAGTCGGTGGCACTCCCAGGGGTCAGTGACCAGGGCGTCCAGACTTTCTGCAGTCTCAGGGAGCAGCTCTGTTGTCGCAACCTAGTAGCGCTAACCCCTTTTTCCTTGATTAAAGAGTGATTTTGACTATTTAATGGTTCTGTGTTTTTTCTATTTGACAATTATTTTCCCATCAGGTTAAGTTCAAAACTTAAAGTTCATTCTCACAGGCTACTGGTAAAATTATTTATTTGCCCTCTGCCTGTGACCTGCAAGCCCCCACCCCCCTTTTTATCTTATGAAATGCCTTTTTTCTAAGGGAATGAAGTCAATCAGTCAACAAATGTTTATTGTATGCCCCACCTTCCCAAATAATCTAAATCTTTTGAATCCACCTCAAGGACCCTAGATTGGGACCAGAAAGAGCTAGCCCTAGAGACGAGACAGGAGGTCCTAGGTTCAAATCTGGCCTCAGACACTTCCCAGCTGTGTGACCCTGGGCAAGTCACTTGACCCCCATTGCCTAGCTCTTACCACTCTTCTGCCTTGGAACCAATACACAGCATTGACTCCAAGATGGAAGGTAAGGGTTTAAAAAAAAAGGGGGGGGGGCAGCTGAGTAGCTCAGTGGATTGAGAGCCCAGCCTAGAGACAGGAGGTCCTGGGTTCAAATCTGACCTCAGACACTTCCCAGCTGTGTGACCCTGGGCAAGTGACTTAACTCCCATTGCCTAGCCCTTACCACTCTTCTGCCTTGGAACCAATACACAGTATTAATTCTAAGACAGATGATATAGAAATTGGAGCCATCTGATATGGCTCATTGGTGACTTCTCAGATGCATAGGAAGTCAATAGTAAGGCTCATGAACCTTAGAGAAACTTTTCCTGTACCCTACGCTAGATCTCATCTTTCAGGATTTTTTTCAAAGCGGAGACATCCAACCCCTTGTTTTAATTTTATATTCATCTTCCTCTCCCCCTTTAAGTGCATATTTTGCATGCCACACATGTTGGATTTTGCTGAAATCCAGAGGGCCAGTATCTAGCTTTCGGCTCTTTAATTCCTTCTGTAATATTACCTTGTGGGTTAAACCCTTTTGCCTTTCTTTTCTCTTTTAAAAAATGGTTTTTCTTTCTTTATCATTTGAAGGTTTTAGTTCACTGCTTCCAGTGGGCTATGGAGAGGTTTTTGTTTTTGTTTTGAGAGGAATAATTTTCTCTGAAGAGAATATATTCTCCTAAAAAGACTGTATGATGTTCATTTGATTTTATAATAACCAAAGTCAAAATGTATTCTATATATTTAATTGTCCCTATGTTAATACTTCAACTTTTCAATTCTCTAAAATACATAAAATGTTAGTGAAGTGATTTATTAGCAATGCATTTTCATTACAATGCAATCATACAATAGCTATTTCTATTAGCATTTGTTATTAATTTTCTCAGAACTGATATAAAAATTTATAGGCACCCAATGTCAAGAACTCTCTTTCCATTTGAAAAATAAATATTATTTTTCCATTTCTCCTTACATGCATAGATCAGTGAATAAACTGACTGGTGAATTCCTTTAATGGCCATGGAAACTATCTTCCAATCATACTCTTTTGTACATTTACCAAATTTCTAAATATTGTTCTCTGAAATGATTTATGTCAAGAACTCATTTCAGAAGCATAATAATTGATAAAAGAAAATGAGTCCTGCATCCAATATTTAATAGCTGGGTGATTTAGAGTATATTTCTTAACACTGCAGAGACAAAATTTCCTAATTTATAAAATGGCAAGTCTGCTTAAAGGCTGTGAAGATTTAGAAGACTTCCTTTCAAAGAGAATTCGGGAAAAGAAATAAGATCTTGAGGAAGGTAGAAAGTAAAATATTTGATTAAAGAATAAAATTGTGATTTCATTGAAAGGTAAAAATTGTGCACTTCAGCTAGAGTTTGTTCTGGAATCAACTGATAGGAGATTGAGAGAGCTGATTGTTAAATAAAGAAAACATTTACACTTTAGAAATCAGCTAATGCTGAAGCTAAATTAGAGCTTTACTAATTGTTGTGCTGATTGTCTAGACTTACTTAATGATGGAGAAAGTGTTATCATGTTGATTACATTTAAAAGTGTGTCTGAGGGGACTTTATTTTTATTTTTTTTTGAGAGCCAGTTGTTAGTTGCTAGGACACCAAACAAAAGATCTCATGATCTCATTGACAATCTGATTTGATCCTTATCAGAAAAGGAATCTCCTGTGAAACACCACTGAAAAAATAGATATTCAGCACTCCAAATAATAAGACTTTAGGATCTAGAGCTAGAAGGGACCTCCAAGGTCAACTAATCCAACTTCTTTATCTTACAAATTAAAAAATAAAACACAAAAAAAACACAAGTCTCATGGAGATTAAGCAATTTGCCTAAACTCATTCAGATAATGTCTCAGAATTGAAGAGTTTGAAGAGAGTCCTCTGATTTCAGTATTATGCTGTCATATCCTTTTAGTGTTTGTCTTTCCTACTTGATAACCACTACACATTACAAAAACCAAGAGAGGCTGGGCAGCTGGCTTGCTCAGTGAAGAGAGAATCAAGCCTGGCCAGATATGGGAGGTTCTGGGTTCAAATCTGCATCTCAAACATTTCCTAGTTAAGTGACCCTGGGCAAGTCACTTAACCCCAGTTGCCTAGCCCTTCCTACTCTTCTGCCTTGGAGTGATACCTAGTATCAATTCTTAATATAAAATTTGTCCTTGTTCAATATGATAATAAAATAATAAAATATATAAGCTGTTATTCATTATATGCATTATCTTGCTCAGGCATATGGTAAGGATTAAATAAATATAAAGGGTCTTCAAAAATGATAGGTGTGTTATTTTGTGCCATCAATTATTCTTCCACAACAAAATGTGAAGACCAAAACATGAGGTTGCCTCCATATCCATTCAGAGGCCAAGATGTGTTTCTTCTTCTTCTATATCTCACATGCATCTCCTTCTCTCCACTCTAGCTGAAGCCTTAGCACATGTCCTCATCCCCTCTTAAATGGAATACTGTAATTGTCTCAGAACCAGTTTTTCTTCCTCAACTGTCCAAAATAATCTTCCTGACACAGAGACCTAGCCATGTTTCTACCTTGCTGGAAACTCTTCAGTGAGTTCCTATTACCTGTAAGATGAAACTTAAGCCTCTTACCTTAATATTTTAGACTCTTAAATCTGGTTCCAATCTAACATTAAAATCCTCATTTAGCCCTACCATGTCCTTCACACACACTATGATACTGTCAAATTCTACAGGTCATCCTCTGTCTTCCCTGGAATATAGTCTTTCCTTTTCTCTGACTTGACCTGTAGTTTCTGAAAGTTCTGGTTAGAAAGGGCAAATATCTATCAAATCTCTATCAAGTCAGGAAAGTAACAGGGAAAGATTTAAGCAATTAATAGTTTTTCCAGCATGTCAAAAACAGTAAATACTATATTCTTTAAGGCTTTGTAATTTAAAACATTGAAGCATATTACTTTTATTTTTATTTAAAGTTTTTTTAATCTTCTTAGTTTTTATCCATCAAATAGTTAAAGAGTTCAGTCCCTTTATAATAATTTCTTTCTGTTATAAGAATAGCTCCTTTTATTTATTTGGCCTTAGTGGTATTCAAAAAGGCCATTAACCCTCATTTCTCTAATCCTCTTAGATAGTATTTGATAAGTTTACTTATTTTGGGAGCTTATCTGCTCTCTACAGTTCTTAACTATGTGACTTTAGTTCAATTTCTTCTGTCCCCTTTCTGCCATTTTCAGCACATTGGTTTTAACCCTCTTAGCAGTCCACTGTACAGATGTTTACTTCCATTTATTTTCTGCAGAAACTATCATCTTATAGTCATTCCTTATCCCAGTCAAGACTCAATTCTCTTTCCTCCCCTCAAAATATTCCAATTCTCTGGATGTGCAGAGCTTATTTTCAATTTATTCAAGGCCCTCTGAAATTTTTAGTTCTAGCTCAAGCCTCAACTTCTCCCAAATCTGAATTTAATATACATCTCATTCATAACTTGTAAAATTTTAACTCATAGATTTAATCAATTGGAAACTCAAAGTTATTTACATCATTTTGGTTTTCCTCCTCAATTTCAAAAGGCATTTATCACCTACTTTGTGTCAGGGACTATGTCAGGTATTAGGGATGGGAAACACATAAAAGAGATAATCCTTATCCCATTTTTTACTTTGTGCCTTAGGGAAGCACCTTCACAGTAAAATTAAAGAGAGTTTTATAAAGTTTCAGCTACCACAAATAACTCTTCCTTCCTTCCTAACCAGACTGCCATTAATTCATTATACCCTCAGCTTGACCTGAAAAATCTCAATATTCGAGTAACTGTGGTTTAGATTAGAGATCTGCCCAAAATATCAACTAATGATGAAGGTAATATTTCTCACTAGGATTATCAGTTTAGGTAATTGATACCTTACATAGCCCAGAAGAGAACCTATACCTGAGCAATGAGTTAAAAGGACAAATGTGATTCCTAAGAAGATACACAGTAGAGTAGAAAGATTGTAAGAGAGCAAAATCTCCAGATGACTAGGAGAAGAACATAAACTACCATGGCATGGAAGAATAATCCCAGGTAATATGACCAAGTATATATTAAATTATTTGGATTTATGATGAGGAGAGATGCAATATGGTGGCAGGAGACTCAAAGAATAGGTCCATTTTAATGTGTTTACCTTATGGGAAAGAGGTAGGTTATGGGTTCTAGAAGATCATCATCATAAAGAACTGAAAATACTTGGTAAAACAAATAAATAGTGGAATTTTGGCAATAGAGAGCATAGTGTGAAGAGAGAAGAGTCGAAATAGATATTAAAGTGTATGTTTTTCACAAATAGTGAGTAGGAATCTAAGGTGTGTCCATTTATATAATAAATCCAAATTTTGATGAATTTACTGCCAGGACCTACTGCTGTTATTATGGGATGTTTAAGGGGGCCTACTGATGCACAATTAGGAAATCTCTTCTCCTTCACAATTTTCTGGTGTTTTAGTTATCCACAGATAGACTAGAAAAAGCCCATTGCTAATAAAAAAAGAAAGTTGACAGAGGCTTAGTTGACTTAGAAAAAACACAGAACCATTAAATAGTCAGAAAAGCCACTCTTTAATCAAGGGAAAGGGGTTCAGTGCAATAGTAGGCCTCTACACCGAGCTGCACACCACATGCCTACAGAGAGTCAGAGGATTGAACTCTGGTCACTCTGGACACTGACCCCAGGGAAAGTCAACCTCGCTATATTGGACAATTCCAAGGAACCATTAAAGTGGGCGAGCTTAAATGCCTTTCTAGAAGAACAAGGGGGCTGAGGATGAGACGGATAGTTGATTGACTTTACAATGGTAACAAAGGAAAATGAGGAGTTCCAGACAGGAATGACATCCATTTACAATGGACACAAGAGGAAAAGACCCAGCCAAGGGCTAGGCCAACTTGGTAAAGGGCTTTACCAAGGGGAGAAACCATTGGGACAAAAGAGATACTTCACATCTGATAGAATTAGCTGTTCCCAAGTAAACTACTTTAAGGTCTATTATTAGTCTGAGATCAGTGAAGTAGGACTTTCCCTCTGGGAGTAACTCTCATGCAACAAGGTGGAACCTGAGGTTTTCACCTTTAAGCTAAGTAAACTGGGTTCATTAAATCTTTCTAGGCTACAAATTTGGGGGCTTCTACATTCCACATTGACACTATCATCCTTGGAGATTTTTAAAGGTTGTGTTTTTTTGTGAATTCTTATTTTCTCCATTTATTTCTCCTCCCCCTCTTCATCTCCTTCTTCCTATTCTCCCTCCTGCTTACCTCCTCCTTCTCTTTCCTTTCTCCTCCTTCCATCCTCCTCTCTCAAATGGTCTTCTGATGATTTCCAAGTCCCAGCCAGTTTTGCTGGCTGGGACTTGGAAACTAAAACATAGTGGTACTTTGGTACTTGTCATTAATTAATTCATTCCAGACGGCAAGTTGAGTACCAAATTAATTTTTCCCATAAGAAATAATGTAAATTGAATTAATCCATTCTAGACATCCAGAAAACCCAGGTTTTTATAAGGCATTTATATGAATTAATGGAGTTGTATTTTGCTAAATAAACAATAATACATAAGCATACATAAAAATTAGAATTAGATTAAAAATTAATCTAAATTTAAGTACCTGTATTGAGAGGATTCCATTTCTTAAGGGGATGGTGGGGAGGAGAAATGTTATTGTCTTGAAGAGGGCATACATCTGAGGGCAACTGCCCTTCCCTGACATGAGCACTGTACCCCCAGAAACCCAGGCAAACTATTATCAGGGAAACTCCCTTTCTCCCTTGCATCCTCATGACTCTGAACCTAGAAACACCCAATGACCCCCCTAGGGTACTGAGATATTTATCCTGGTTTTGATCATCCTCTAGATTTAAGATGGACAAAGAGATGAATCTTTATTCCTCCAGGCAGACCCCAGTCAGATGACCACCTCACCCCACCAAATGCCTGAGGGACTAACACTCTATAGGTCATGTCCACTCCATGACATAACATCTGTTGTAAAGAGTATAAAATCCCCAGAAATTATGTCGTTTGGGAGACAGTTTTTCCATCCATGCTGTCCCCATTGGGAACAGCCTTTCCATTCATGCTGTCCTCCCAAGGAACTGCCCCCCATCTTGCTGTTCCACCTTGCTATCCTCCTGTCCATTCTCAACATTACTTTCTAAATTAATAAATTTCTCTTTTTGTTTTTAAGCTAAGTTTTGGAGTCTTGCATTCTTGCAAAAGGTATCCTTCACAAACCCCAGGGGTACACATCTGAACCCCATAACATTCCCAAGTTCTTTCTCTTGCATTTTTCAGTCCCTTATCAGCACTGAATTCTGCTTGAGATTCAGCAGGTGTAAGCATCATAAGAAACTTTGTTTTTGTCTGCATTTCAAAATTTCTCAAAACAGGAAAATGACCCAATGATTTAACAAATTTGCCATTTTGTTTGTTAAAGCTTTATCTAGGTGATATTTTTCAACAAATTTTTGTACTTCTACTCATTTTATACACATTCTCTTGATTAATGAATTACAGACATCCTCTTTTGCCTCCTCCTCACTTGAAGAAAATTCTCCCTTGCTATTGTTGCTCCTTTTGAAATTCCTGAGGTTCCTAAGTGTTTATCTCATGTTTATGCTCCTGATCTAATAGGTGATGTTTTATTTTGATTGAAGCAGTCATATATTTCCAGCCTGACAACAAGTTCTAGCAAGTACATTGTGTCATGAAAATTTTGATTATCACAATTATTTTTTCTCATCAAAATGTATAAAGTACCAAATTTTCTAAATTCTGAAACCATTGAGTTTGAAATCCAAGGTTTGACTATGTTAAGCAGTGAGTGATCTGGTCCCTTGAGTAGCAGCAGACTCACCTAGATAGAGGAAGTAACATTTTTTTAAAGCAATCAGATGGGAGCAGTTGGTTCATGATGAGATATTTTGTCATTTATTCCCCCATCCCCAATTTTCCTTCATATTCAGGACACAAAAGCATTTCTCTATGAGGATCTTTGAGTTCATCATCCTTTCCCTTCTAGGCAAGAACAATGAGATATTGATGAGAAAAGAATAAAAGGGTTGAAATTTTAAACATTTTCAGAATTGGTTAGGGTCCAGGGGCTCAAATATAAATACTTCACATTTTTATTTAATGGAAGCTGGGCAGAATAATGGATATAATCCTGAACTAGGAGTCACCATAGACTTTACTTCCTTAGTCTTAATTTTATGTGATCAAGGGCAAGTTAACCTGCTTCAATTTCAGCTTCTTTCTTAAAATAGGAATAATCATTGCACCTACCTTACAAGTGTATGTTGAGGACCAAATGAGATAACAAATATTAAACATGTTTTTCAAGTTATATCATTATGGAAATGCTGACTAGATGAAACAGTGAATAGAGCACTGGTCCTGAGTTCTGGAAAACCCTGGTTCAAACATGACTTCAGCAACTTACTAGTTCTGTGATCCTGGTCAAGTCTCATTTTATCCTTATCTTCAGTTTCCTCATCTGTAAAATGGGCTAGAAAAGAAAATGGCAAGCCTTTCCTCAATCAATGACAAGAAAACTCCAAATAGGATCACAAAGAATCAGACATGATTGAAATGGCTATATATTTTTTTTTCTTTTTCAATGAAGTGAACATGATTTAATATATATGGCAATGTGTTATTCTAATAAATAGAATACTCACTAAATAAGATGTAATAATATAGACAGTGGCATCATATTTGCAACTTTCCCAAATTTAGTGATCATTGGTATAGATCAGCTTTCTATATAGAACTTTTAGATTTAAAATTTCTTTTCTCAGAACAACTCAAAGAGGTAAGTTTATTATTTCTCATTTTATACTTGAGAAAACTGAGGTCGAGAGAGATTGATTTTTCCCAGTCATAGGTAAAAGGTCATAGAGCTATAAGTGTCTGAATAGAAACCAAGCCTTTTCCCTTCAGGATCAGTGCTCTTTTCTACCAGAAAAGACTATCTCCAATATCTTATGTGAGAATGAAAATTAATATACAATAACTCAAATATTGTTTAATAAAATTTATCAATATTAATTAAAATAAAAAAGTTAGAATAAACTGGGTGCTAACTAAGCCATAGTTGCAAGAGAAGAGACTGAGAGGGAGGAGTCGCAGAAACTTATAAACAATAGTAACAATGCAAATATGACAACTGTGAAGCTCAAATTAACTCCTCTGCCCATTTTTAGATTTAATCACCAAAAGTGTAAACATTCCACTTAAAAATTGAATGGGGGAAGTCTGTGACCTACATGTGGGCTCCCATACTATGAACATTGGCAATAGTGGAAAAATTGTGTGTAAGAATCACCTTAGCCTTTCTGTTATTTAGGTCAAGAACAATCCCTGTTATCACCCTAGTGCAGATATCAATAATATGGAAATAGGTTTTGGTCAATGACATATATAAAACCCAATGGAATTGCTTGTTGGCTATGGGAGGGGGAGTGGGAGGAGAGGAAAAGAACATCAATCTTGTAACCATGGAAAATATTATAAATTAATTTATTAAATAAAATTTTCCAAATTAAAAGAAAAAAGAACAATTCCTGTTGTTTATATCAAAAACACGTTGGTAAAAGTGACCTGTCTTGTCCCAAAAAAAGTTTCCTAAGATTAATGCCATTTTACATGATTTTTTAAGTTCCACCTCTTTAATATAAAATTAAGCTCTGTAAACCATCCATTTGCAAATGCTCCAATCTTTTTAGGAAATCAGATGGTCATTCCTGTATTTTAATAGCTGGTTATAATAAATTAGTTCTACCCAGAAGCTTGTCTTTCCCAGTATTGTCCGTAATAGGTAAATAAATCCATTTTAAACAACTATGTCAAACACTTTATAAGCCTTAAAAACCACATAAACCCAATATATTATTATTAAAACTATTATTGTTCCATAATAACAACAGAAGAATATACAAAAAGCACTGGTAAGGACTGACAAAAATGATGCTGGACTGCTGGGTGGATGATCCTCACCTACAATTCTTCCTTCTTTAGGGAGATTAGGGTTCGCAAATCCCTTAAACTCTAAAATTCTGAGCTATATTACAACTAAAGTAATCAATACCTGAACTAAGTCTGGCACTAAAATAGTGGAGTCCCCCAAAGCAGGGACCATCACATGATTTAAGGAGGAGTGAACCAGATTGGGTTGGAAATGAAGCAAGTCAAAGCTTCCATATCAATTATCAGAAGCACTGAGTCCATAAATGGCTACTGTACATCTAGTCTGGACAAGATAGAGAGACGAATTCATCATCAAAGGATATTCACAAGAGAATAGAAGGCAATTCAGAAGGAGAGCCTAAGACACTTACAGAGTGTGATCCTGGGTAAGTCACTTAATCCTATTTGGTCCTCTTTTCTCATCTGTCAAATGAGCTGGAGAAGGAACTGACAAACCATTTCAGAATCTCTTTGCCAAAAAAAAAAA
Source organism: Monodelphis domestica (assembly GCF_027887165.1). Taxonomy (NCBI): domain Eukaryota; kingdom Metazoa; phylum Chordata; class Mammalia; order Didelphimorphia; family Didelphidae; genus Monodelphis; species Monodelphis domestica. Next base: position 187,405,138 of record NC_077229.1, read on the forward strand.
ATCAATTCATGAGGATTTGGACACTACTGAAAAATGACTAAACTGAAAGAAATTATTAAGCTATCTTTTTGACCCAAGGATTTCACTATTAGACATAGCATCTACAAAAATTAATTCACAGACAGAAAGGAACTACATATCATGACATTTTTATATTAGCACTTTCTGTCATAAAAAATAACTAGAAATAGAGAAATACTTGTCAAATTGGCAATGGATAAGGATATATGACACCTAAGTGGAAGGAACAACCACCAAAGATTATCCCAAGAAAAGAGAGGAGAAAAGGTAGATCCATTTCTTCTTTGAACAACAACAGAGTGCCTGGCAGAGGGTTAAACATTAGTATTTCTATGTACTTTAAGATTTTCAAAGCATTTTGCATATGCTATCTCATTTGATTTTTATGGTTCCTATTATTAACAGGTTAAGAAACAGTCAAAAAAGGGTAAGTGACTTTTTCAGAGTCACACAGTTAAATGAGTACCTGAGGGAGAATTTGGATTCAGGTCTTTCTTTTTTATTTTAAATTTTTTAAAAAATATTTTTCCATGTTTACATGATCCATTTTCTTTCCCTCCCCTCTTCACTTCCTCCTTCCAGAGTCAAGAATCAATTCCGCTGGGTTATACACATGTTATCTCTTGATACTTATTTCTATAGTACTCATTTTTACAATAGAGCAATCTTTTAAAACCAAAACTCCAAATCATGTACCCATATATACAAGTGATTTCATATGTTTTTCTTCTGTGTTTCTATTCTCACAGTTCTTTCTCTCTATATGGATAAGCATTCTTTCTCAGAAGTCCCTTGGGATTGTCCCAGGTCATTGTATTGCTACTAGTTGTAAAGGGCTTCAGATCATTCAAACTCCAAATCCAATGCTCTATTTACTAAACTTTCAGGTTGATTCATATAATTTTAATTTTCTGCTGTTCCACCTAAATAAAAAGATTCATTTTAATGATATCTCTCAGATTGATAATTAAAAAAAATAAAATGAAATGGTGGAATAAAGGTATCAACCCTGCAAAACATTTCTTTGTAAACTTTAAAATAATTCATCAATTTAAAATATGGAGTGCCATAGAAAACAAAAGTTTTGGGTGAGGCATTTCCCCTCCCAAATTAACTTAGTATGTTTGCAAGAGATAACAAAGACACTGAGATTGGGAGTTGGCCTGAGTGCTCATAGCTGTGATTATAGCAAAAGTAGATTTATGAGTCCAGAAACATTAAAAGGAATTCAATAACTGGACAGAAAGTTGACAGGGGACTCTGAACTGACATTAGGCACAGAATTTGGCACTGTATGGCAGTTCTATTGTGTAAAATGGATATTTGAACCCCAGACTTCAATTCCCAGAAGTCCTTGGTAGTTCCCAGAATTCTCTATAATATCACCCTGAGTCCTCACCTGAGTGCAAGAATACAATTTGTATTTAAATTGACTCTCTGCCTACTTCGGCCCTTTCATTCCACTTCTAAGCACATGCAGCTCTCTACCAGGCAAGCAAGATGTAGGTTGCATGTGCTTTTCTTATTTTGTATTTTCTTTATTTCTTGATCTTTAATAAACCTCATAAAAATACAATACTTTTGGCAGAGAAACTAATTTTAATTTTAACAGTTGCCCATATACAGGTATGGATCATAGAAAAATTAAACATTAGAACTGGGTGTCTAGAAGCTAATGATTCTGAGAGATATAAAGAAAGAAGAAAACAAAGTCAAACAAATGAAAAAATGAAACAAAATATGAAATACCTCATTGGGAATAAAAAAAAAACTGACCTGGAAAATAAACCAAGGACAGAGAATCTAAGAATTATTGGAGGACTAAAAAGCCATGATTTAAAAAGAGGCTAAACATTGTATCATTGTATTTTTTAGAAATGTTGAAAGAAAACTGCTCTGATATCTTAAATCCAAAGAATCCTTGGAAAAAATCTACCAATCACCATCTGAGATCCCAAAATGAAAACTTCCAAGAATACTATAGTCAAATTCCAGAACTCCCAGGGCAAAGAGATAATATTGTGAGTAAATAGAAAAAAACCATTCAAATACTGTGGAGTCACACTCAGGATCACATTAGATTTAGCAGCTTATACACTAAAGGAGAAAAAAGGGGCTTGGCATATGATATTCCAGAAATCAAAGGAGTGAGGATTTCAACCAAACATACTCTATACAGCAAAACTGAGCAAATTCAGTGTGGAAGAATAGGGATATTTGTTCATTGTTTGTGGAGCTCTGAACTGATCTAACCATTTGGGGAAGTAATTTGAAATTATATCCAGAATGTTATAGCACTATGTATATAAGTTTCCCAAAATGATCAGGGAAAAAAGAAAAGAGCCTATATGTTTCAAAGTATTTATAACAGCTCTCTTTGTGGTGCCAAAAAAATGGAAATTGAAGGAATGCTCATCAATTGGGGAATGGCTAAAAAAAATTATAGTATATGATTGTGATGCAATATTACTGTGCTATAAGAAATAATGAACCTGTGGCTTAAAAAATTGGAAAGAACTATATGGGATAATAAACAGTGAACTGAGTAGAATCAAGAGAATACTATACACAGCTACAGAATTAATATTGGAAGAATAAATTGTGAATGTTACCTACAGAGAGAGCTGAAAGGTAGAAGCAAAAGATTTAATTTGTATGAATGTGTCTGCCTATTGGATGATACCTTCTATGATATGGGGAGGGTGAGAAGAATCTGGGACACTCGTGGATAAATTCTATTAATAAAAAAGATGTTTAAAAGCTAAATAATTAATTTAGTTAAAAAGAGACTGAATAAAATCCTTCTAGAGGAAAAAGGACATTTATTGAAATAGAGAATTTTCAAGCATTCCTGATGAAAAGACCATAGCTAAAGAGAAAATATGACATTCAAACATCAGACACTAGAGAAGCATAGAATGGTAAACAAGAAAGAGAAATCATAAGGGACTCAGTAAAGCTAAACTCTTTACTTTCCTGTATGGAAAGATGATACAGGTAATTCCTATAAATATTATTTTCTGAGAAGTTAGAAGGACTCTACATAGACAGAGGGCATTGATATGAGCAAATTTTGTTGGAGTATTTTCAAAAAATCATAAAGGGTGGAGAAAAGAAGGCTGCATTGAGAGAAAGGGAAGGGAGAGGAAGAATGGGAAAATTATCTTACCTAAAAATAAATGTGAGGAGGAGTTTTTTTAGTAGATGGGAAATTGGGAAAGTAGTGAGCAATGCTTAAATCTCACTTATTGGAATGGGTTCAAAGAAAGAAAATACACACTCAAAATTCAGTTGTGTATAGAAATCTATCTTAACCAACAAGCCAGTAGGAAATGATGGGAAAAATAGAAAAATGTCAAAAATGGGAGAGCCAATTAAGGGAGATAGCAGCCTGAAGCAAAATAGACTTCTGAGAAGGAACAGGGGAAAGAGACAGGAAGAAAAAATAGGATGGAGAGAAATACATAGTGATAATAACCATGAATGTGAAAAGTATACACTCACCAATAAAATGGAAACAGATAACAAAATGGAATAGAAACTATAATTCAATATGTTGTTTATGAGAAAAACACTTCAAACTAAAAGACACATTTGGTGTTAAAATAAGGGGTTAGGACAGAATCTATTTTGCTTCAGCTTTGATAAAAAGGCAGAGGCGTCCATCATGGTCTTACATAAAGCAAAAGAAAAAAAATAGACATAATAAAAGAGATTATCAAGGAAACTACATTTTGTTAAATGGTGCCATAGACAATAAAATAATATTTAAAAATCATAGTATCTCTGATAAAGGCCTCACCTCTCAAATATTTCTGGTCAAAGGGTATGCATATACAATTTTGAGGAGAAAAAAAATCAAAGCAACATATAGTTATATTTAAAAATTCTCTCAATCACCATTGAAAAGGGAAATGGAATTTAAAACAAGTATGAGATACCACCTTACACCCATCATTACAGAAAAGAAAAATGACAAATGTTGGAATTAAGGTAGAAAAATAAGGACACTTCTGCACTCTTGAAGGAAGTGTGAACATTCTGGAGAACAATTTGGAATGATACCCAAAGAGTTATAAAACTGTAGATACCCTTTGACCAAAAATACAACTACTTGGTCTATATCCTAAAGAAATAAAATAAATAAAAAGCAAAGGAATCTATAAATATGAAAATATTTCTTCTTCTTCTTCTTCTTCTTTTGGCTTGGGGTGCTTCTAGTGTTGGTCAATACCCTCCAAAAGGAGGATTGTATAATTATCCTAAAATCCAAAATCCAAGGTTTAATATCTTTTAAAGTAATTTTAGGAAAAGAAAATTGCCAAAACCCTAAATCAAGAAAAGTGGATCCTCTGAAGAAGGTGCCATAAGGATGCCTACAGAAATCATATGCATCCAAAAGATACAGAGTGAACTTTGGGACATAATGAACTGATCTGAAGGGGGTTAAACCCATCATTTATTCCAAATGTAAACTGTTATGACAAAAGAGTGTGCCCCACAATTGGCTTTTTGTCAATGTATCTATTGATCTTTTTTTGTTTTGTTTTGTTTTGTTTCTCCTTTTTTCTTTTTTCTCTCTTATTACCCAAGTTGTTATAATTCCCTCTATATAAGGTTAAATATTCAATATACCTCTAGTAATAGAATTTTTAGATATATAAACTACATATGTGGTATGATTCATTGGGGACACCCAAAATGTTAATCTCCCAGAAACCCCAAGTAAGGAGATTTAACATTGGTGTCTCAAAAAATCAAAGGGGGAATTGTATGAAGGAAATTTATTCTTCTGGGGTCTCACACTTGACCTCTTCTCCTGCCAAATATTTGACCTGTAAGCCAGAACTGTGTGAGGGAAATCATTGGATAAATTAGGTCACTTGAGTCTATGTGAGTTTGCATCACCTATGTCACTTACCATGGTTCACAGGTCTGTGGCCTATACACTTGATTTGAACATGACTCTGAATTTGACCCAGATGTAAAAAGAAGGAATAAAGGGGATGATCCAGGAAGTATTTGCTCTCTATCTTAGGTGTCTGGCCAAAATGGCTCCTGCCAAAACTAGCCACTAGTATCAACCACATGTTAGCTAGACTAGGCCTTTTTTCTCCATCTCTCTTCTTTTACCTATGTGAGTAAATCTAATAAACTTTATCAATGTAAGGCCATTCTCAGAATTTTAAGTCTTACAACCAGGAGGTCATTACACCCATCAATAATAATAGAGTGATAATGATCAACTATGAATGACTTATCTACTCTTATCAATACTTTGATTCAACATAGTTCTAAAGGACTCATGAAAAAATACCATCTACCTCCAGAGAGAGAATGGATGAATTATTAATGAAAATTAAAATATAATTGCCTCATTTTGTTTTCTTGCTGTCTTTCTAGTGGCATGATAAAATAAAGGAATGTTTTGCATGATTCCACATATATTATTGATATATTGCTTTGCCTTTTCAAAGGGTTGGTGGAAAGACAGGTGGGAGGAAGGAAATTTGAAACTAATTTTTTAAAGAGTTTAAGATAAATAAGTGATAAATTAAAAATAATAATAAAATAAAGTGATAGTATAAATTAAGGTATTCCATGTACATAATGCTCATTTAGATTTTTTTAAATCATCTGTATCTCACCCTTTAAAGGGTTAACCATATATCTTCTTTTAAGGTGACAAAGGGAAAGACACCTAAGTGTCAGTAAAATAAACAATAATTTTGAAAATTCAAATGTGAATTGTTTGGATCAGTAGAATATTATCTCCACAAAGCACATAAAACACAACCCCTACTTTGTAATTTCCTGAGAAAGTGATTTAATTTATAAGCTTCAATTTATTTTAAAAAAACAAAATCATCTATTGTTTCTCTGGAGTATATGCTATTGAATGACCAAAAAAATACCATAATGGTCATGGAAAATATTCTTGCAATGAATTGGAATCCAACACCTGAAAATGTTAAGAATCATAATTCCTTCTTTATATAGTCTAGTTTCATTGTTATGAAGATTTCAATGAAGATTTGTTTAATTTCCCCCTATGGTACACATAAATTTTTGATTCAATAGACCTTTGTATTTGTGTGTCTATGTGTAAATGAATCAAGATATATTGTTTTTACTGGGTGGTGTATTCAAAGTACCTAAAATTAATTAATGTTTTTAATAAACCTCTTACCTTCCATCTTAGAATCAATACTAGGTATTGGTTCCAAGGCAGAAGAGAGGTAAGGATTAAGCAATGGGGGTCAAGTGACTTGCCAAGGGTCACATAGCTAGGAAATGTCTGAGACCAGATTTGAACCCAGGACCCCCTGTCTCTGGGCCTGGCTCTCAATCCACTGAGCAGCCCAGCTACCCATCAAAAATTAATTTTAAAAGCTGATAAACAATATGATAAAGTGAAAAGAGAATTAGACCAGAGCTAAAACATTGTTTCCTATGTATTTTTACCATTTACTGTGGAACCTCAATCAATTCATTTAACTTCAGGTTCCTCTTTTATAAATTAAATAACTCCTTCTTTCCCTTTGAGGTAATACATGTAGATTGGTACTCTAAAAGGATAAACTATTACAATTACATCTACCTAAAATTCCTTTAAAAAAACCATGAAAACATTTGAATAAAAACACTGAAGATTTATGAAGGCAAAAATCTCCTTCACCATAGAAATAACTCCAGTTCCTTTGCTTTTTCAAAGTCTTTAACACACTATGTCTATTTCAGCACAGAAAATACAGGGAGTAATTGCTTCTAACCAAACCCTTAACATAATATTTACAGGGAGAGAAGGGATGGCTTTGGAGTAAATCATAAGGACTGATCACACTTTTAAAAATCAGACTCATCTATGATCTCTTCAATTTGTTGGAACTGATTCATTTCTACTAAGAATTCTTAAGCACATCTCACTTCAACATGATCTTTCCCATACTCTTAAATATATTCAGTTCAGTTTGTACCACACAATTCTTCACAAACTAATTTCTTGCCTTGATGTTTTCTGTTTGCTTTAGGAATATATTTCTTTTTAAAAATTTCATTAATAAAATTTATTTCCAGGTATGTCAGCCCCTCTTTATCCTCTCCACATCATTAAAGGCAGCATCTAGCAGACAGATATTTATATATAAATTATGTGTTTGGTTTTTCCATTTTTTTTATTCTTCAAATATTAAATCTGTAGTGGTATATAATGTTATCTTGGTTCTAGTCATTTCACTCTTCATTATCTCATATAGTTCTTTTTAAGTTTTTTTTTAAAGCAATCTGCTCATTGCTTCTTACAGTGTCATAGTATTCCATCACAATCATATACCACAAGTTGTTTTGTCATTTCCTAATTGATTGGCATCCCCTCAATATTTAGTTCTTTGCAACCACAAAGAGAACTGCTATAAATATTTTAGAAATATAAGTTCTTTTCCTTGATCTCCTTGGGAAATGGAGGGGGGGATGATAATGTATTAAGAACTAGAATTGGACAAGGGTGTTACAAGGGAATCACTTTAAAAGACTGATATATATTAATTTAAGGTCACCAAGGAATCAGCTATGTAATTCCTAAATGAAAACTTAAGTCAGCCGTCAATCTTTTATGGAGTTTAATTACAATAGGAGGAAGTAATTAGAGATAGAGAGAGAGAAAAGGGAGAGAAGGAAATAGGGCTTAAATACCCCTTCTGTTTAGGCTGGGCCAAAAGGCCCAAGCCCTTAGATAGCTGGGGCAAAGAAAAGAGATCAGTCCCTATTACTCACGTGACCAAAATGGAGAAACAGTCTCAGAGGCCCCCACCTTCAGCTTCCTTCAGAGCAAGCTTCTCAGAGCCCACACGAACCACACCGACCAACTACTCAAAAACCCCCTTGGAGTCTTCAGACCCCCTATCTTTAAGGAAACCCTCCAAGTTGCCTCCCCTCAGTCCTCACATCTACCAATCACTGTTCATCAATTTCCCTGTGCCAATGGAGGTTCTAGCTTAACCCAGGACCGCCCAGAGGTTTCTGGCTTTTGCACATGTCTGTTGAAGGTCATATTTTCAAATGATTAAATCTTTGCTCCTTTGCTACAGCCCTTTCTAAATCCTGTTAACCGGAGTAGGGTAGAGATTGGAATAATTAAATTTTGATCTAGGCTGCAGCCCTTACTCAATCCTGTTAGGACTGAATAGGGTGGAGATTGATTCCAAGTATCTCCATTGTATCAATTCTAAAATCAATCATGACTCAAAGAAATTCCTGTTCTATGCTTAAGCATAGGTCAAAGTCCTTTCCATTGTTCAGCAAAAGGTTTCTGTCCTAAAGTAATCTTAAGAAGGGAAGAGAAGGAACCTCCCATGCCAATGGGGTTCCCATTCTAATAGACTATCAGTAAGAAATTTTCCAAGTATGAAATATCCCAATGGTGAAATTTCCAACATTTATAAGTCTAAGGAAATTTGAGGTTTACAAGGGGAAGCTAATTATTTCCTAAAACAATAAGAAATAATAAATCAAAATCAAAAGAATGAAATAATAAAATAGAATATTTGTCACAAATACAACTAACCTGGAAAATAAACCAAGGAGAGACAATAAGAAAAATTTGGAGTCCTGGAAATCTATAATAGAAACAAAAAAGTTAGAGATCCAAGAAATTATTAAGGAAAACTGCCCAGAAATTCTAAAATCAAAGGGCAAAGTAGAAATTGAAAAAAATACACTAATTACCATCTTGAAGAGACTCAAAGATGAAAACACATAGGGACATCATTGCTAAGTTTGATAGCTCATTAAGGTTAATGAGAAAATACTACTAGTATTAGTACTAGTAGTAAGTAGAGTCAGAAAACACAAGCCTTGGTAGCTGCAACATTAAAAAAAATGTAGAACATAGTATTTTGTGGAGCAAAAGAACTGGGCTTACAACCAAAAATAATATCCAGCTAAGTTGAGCATAATTATAAAAAGTAAAAAGTAGATAATGAACTAAAGGAGTTTCAGTCATACCTGGGAAAAAAACCCAGACATCAGCAGAAAAAATTGATTTACAAGAAACATACAAAGAAAATGATGAAAGACTAAAATTGTTTGATTCCTGTATGGTAAAGTGTCATCTATGCTTCCTTGGAATGGCATCATTGCCTGACATTTTTGAAGGAGTGTGTATGTATGGAAAACTCAAGATTGAGGTGAATATAATTGAACAAGGTGAAATCACGGTGAAGTAGAACAGGAGGATATAGGGTAGAATGACTGTTTCATATGAAGAAGGAATGAGTGGAGGAACTGCCACAGAGAAGGGGAAAATTGGGTGGAGGACTTGAATTACTAGAACCCTACTTTAATCAGATAAAAAGAAAACAACATACATAATTAGGTAAAAATCTTCTCAACTTGTTCAAAGAAACAACAGGGAAAGGGGATGGGATAAGGGAGGAATTGGGAATCTCCTTGGGGAATTGAGGGAATAAGATAAGTAAGGGTGAGTAAAGAGAAAGGAGGGCAAAGGGATAAGAAAAGGGAGGGTAAGGACAGAAAACTAGAGGGGAGCATATATATCAACAGGTAGAGTGTTCTGGGGAAGGGGAAGGGAGGGACTCAGGACAAGATGGGGAAGGGATTTTTAGAACTGAACTCATATAAAGAGGCAGAAGGGCATGTTTTAGAGGTAAAGGAAGGGATTTTTATAAAAGTGGATGAGATAGAATAAGAATTAAAAGGTAAGGGGGAAAAGACAAGGGAGAGACCTTTGCAAGGATGGGCCAATTTGGAACTAGAAAAGAAGAGGATAATGGAAGATTTGGGGGAAGAGGTGTGAAGTAGAGATGTTCTGGTCAAAGAAAATTAGACACCTGTGGAGCGATATAGCAGAAAGGAAGAGGGGGACAAACTGAGAGGGAATGGAGTAGATGGAAATATGCAACAAATAAATATGATATTCAGTGTAAATAGGATAAATGCACTCATGAGAAGATATTGGATAGCAAAAAGATTAAAAAAAAACAGGACCTGATAATGTGTTTATGAGAAACACCCTGAAAATGAGGGACTCAAACAGTGTGAAGGTAAAGGAATGGAGCAGAATACATTATGCCTTAATTGATAACAGAGAAGGCAAAAGTAGCAGTCATGGCCTCTGACAGATTTGGGACAAAAATGGGTATAATAAGAAGGGACGAACCGAAACATTATAGTATGTTGGTGGATACCATGGATAATGAAGCATTTATTAAGATTAGACCTGTAGGCGGGAAGTGTTATGGCATCCAGATTTTTAAAGGAAAAATGAAATGAGATACAGATATAAATAAATGACAAAATAATAATAGTAGAGGACTTTAACTTTCCCCTCTCAGAATTAGATTAATCTAACCAAAAATAAAGAAGTTAAGGAGATGGATAGAATCTTAGATAAGTTAAATATGACAAATATCTGGAAATAACAAATATAATTATTGGGAGAAATGGCTGAATAGATTGTGTGTAGTGTTTGAATGTAATGAATTTAATTATGTTATTAGAAATGACAAGTATTGGAAATATTAAAAAAGGAAATATAATAAAAGATGAAAAAGAGAATAAGAATACATTCTATGGTAACATTAAAAAATAGCCCCAAAATCAAGAGGAAAAGGTATCAAAGTAAAACAAATCCAATGGGATCTCAAAAGCAGAGGATGTTTATATTAGCACATATATAATTTGTATATTTTAAACAAATTGTAAACATTGTGGAGTTTGTGCTTTTGCACACGAGTTTTTGCATTTTTTTTGTGGGGTGGTAGTGGTGGTAGTGGTAAAGAAAAAAAAAGAAAAAGAAAGAAATGAATCTCTCTCCACACATAGTTAATGACCCATTATTTTGGGTCACAAATAATAATGAAAAGGTTTTATCTTTTAAAAATTCATTTATAAGTAAAGACTTCATTTTCATTTTATCTATTGGTTTTACTAAATAAATGCTAATTTTAAAAATATAAATAAATTATAGAACCTCACTTTGCCTGGGCTATAGGGCAGGGCCAACAGTTAATTCTTGACTAAAGTGTATCCCTGAAATTTGCTCAGTTTCAAGTCAAAACTGTATGTGCATATTTATAGTCTTGTCTGTAAAAGATGATAGATTGAAAGGTAGTGTGGTAGAATGAAAACAGCTCAGATTATAGAGTCAAGACACCTCAGAATGAGTAAAAATTTTTACACTTAACCATGTGACTGAGAACAGATTAATCTCCTTGATTTTCATTTTCCTCATCTGTTATATGAAGATAATACTTGTATTACCAATCACATAGGATTGTTTTGAGTAACAATCTTGTAAATGATAGCATACTTAATGTGAACTATAGGTCATACTTTTACATTTCTTTTCACCTATTAGTCATACTCCTTCCCTCCCCCCCCCTTTTTTTTTGAGAGTTAGCAGTAAATGGAGAAAATGTCCAGCTTCCATCTTGTGACAGTTATTTTATTTTTTTGCTGAAGCTAGTTTGAAACAGCTCTGGGGAGTTTTAAATTTTCAGTGTGAGTATTTAAACATCAGAAATCTACAAACACTACAAATTAGAAATTGATTTACTTTTGTTTTATTCTTAAAGAAAGGATAAAGAAAATTTTATTAGTGCAGATTAAACCTCAAAATGTATCATACATATTTTTATTTATTAATTCATTAAACAGTTACTAAACAATTATCAGCAGACCTCTTTTTGTAGTGTTACAGTTAAAAGAGTGGTTGCCTTAAACTGTGACCGCCAAAATATGGTTTCAAGACAGTGTCTTGAGTTAAATCAAAAATAAAGTGATTGGCATAAGAAAATTCCCAAATATTAAATACCCAAGTCAGCTGGGTTTTATGGAGATTTTAATTAATATGAATAAAGGAATTAAAGAAAGGGAGAGAGACAGAGTAAGAGGAAATAGTAGGAAAGGGCCTAAGCCAGCCTAAGCCAGCCTAGGCCTAAGCCTTAAGAGAGAACTAGTCAGTCTTTAATCATTCACCACAAGGTCATTCCAAACAAAGCTCTAGTGTTCAGAGAGACCCTCCAGTTCAGCTCAGGAAGCTGACTAAGTTCAGCCACCGAGAGAACACTAGCCTCCAATTCAGTTTTGGCAAGTTGACCCCCTTTCAGAGGCCTTTCTGACCTCCTTTTAAAGAGAATTTTCTCCTATGTCACCTCCCCTAAGTTCTCACACCTACCAATCACAGTAAATGTTTTCACAGGACTGACCATTCTTAATTCACATCTTCTTTAGTTCTAAACTTCTCTGGGAAGACTGAAACTTCACACCTCTTTTATTAAGCTTGTCCCTTCCAAGTTTGCAAGTTTCCTGACCTTCATAGGTACTTTAGCACCTTTTTTGTATTAGATCTAAAAACAGACCCAGCTTAAGGTTTTTTAGCTTTACTTTAAGTATGGGTTAAGTACTTTTCATTCTTTAGTAAGGAGTTTACAACTTTATCTTCCCCTAAAATATGCTTAAGTATGGGTGGAGTAATGTTAGAGTTCTCACATTCCTGACCAAGTCCCTTCATTGTTTAAAATGGGGAATGGTCTTAACCAAATGTTCTAAAGTAGAGTCTGAGAATTTTTAACATTCACAAGTCTGAGAAATTTTAAGATTCACAATCCCACCTGATGATCATTGGGAGACTAGTCTCCCCATTGATCATTTAACATAATCATCTTGTAGTCCGAAATGCACTTCGAACTACAGATTCATACAATATTCAATTTTCTAAGAGGAAATTACAGTAGTGAGGGAGGAAATAGAAAAGAAAGAAAGCAAAACCAATGTTTTGCTAGGCACATTGACAGAAAGCCAAATTAGGGGCAGTCCCTTTTGGCATAAATGTGTACATTTACAATAAATGTTCAATCAAACTTCAGTTCAATCAGCCACACCCAAAGTTCATTATTGATCTTCTTAATGTAGTGTGGGTTTTACAGCATCTTTCTGCAATAGTTCATTCTCTGGATTTAGGAGTTAGCAAGCTTCTTCCTTGAAGATCTTTTCTCGAACAAAAATCAAAATCTTGTATTTTTTATAAAAATACAATCTCAAGCAAAAAATCAAAATTCTTGGATTTTAAATTAAAATGCAATCCCCCCTGAAGTAGGTGTTAAAAAACATCCAGTTCAGCTCAGGATGCAATGTTGAATTATAGGGGTGTATGAGTCAATTATCAAAAGAAGAGAAAAACACAACCAAACATAAGGGGAAAAAATTCAAAATAGGCCCTTGTAAAGGTCCAATTTAAAGTAATTTCTATCCTACAAGTCTGTAGGACAGAATGCCATAATATTTCATTTACCCATTTGCAGCCAAGACTACAGGAAGTTGCCATAATATAAGAAGTAAAAGAAACTAGAATTCTATTTTGATAGAGAAGTGTCTTTCCCTCATCTGATTTTTTTTTATTCTTAGGGATATAAGGAGCCAGCATGATAGTCAAATTTTGTACTTCTATGAGTACTTTGTAAAGAGTGTAGATACAAGGAAGTCCTATGACTTAACATATGTCAAGCATCGCAACCTTGAGTCTCACATTAGTATTTCCTGTGTCCTCTTTTTGGCACTATTCAGGTTAAGTCTGTGCTCCTTGTTTTTATCCTTTTATACTTTGAGATATATTTCTAGTAGATTTATTCTGTCCCACTTCTTCCCCATTATTTCTCATATGATTCTTGATCTTTTGTTCCTCAATATGAATTTTGTCATCATTTTTTCCCAGCTTTATAAATCATCCTTTGGTTATTTGATTGGTATTGTGCTGAATAAGTAGATTAATTTACATAGTATTTACATTTTTATTTTATTATATCAGCATCTTCCAAACCTGAGCAATTAATATATCTCTAATTATTGAGGCTCATATTTATTTCTTTTGAGTGTTTGCAAATTTTATGAATATAATAATAACTTGTATAAAATATGCAAATATAGAAAAAAAAAACAGGTCAGATATATCAGTTTTAGGCATATATCACAAAACTATCAAGAAAAGGCCAAAGGGCCTATAGGCACAAAATATTTTTTTCTGCTCTTTTTGTAGTAGCCAAATATTGGTAGCTAAGGTCTATCTTCCAATTAGGAAATGACTAAATAAATTATAATATAGGAAAGTAATGGCATATTATATGGTATCTTAAGAAATGACAAAATGGATAGCTTCAGATTTACTTTGTTAACAAATACAGAACAAAATGAGCAGATCTATGGGAATAAATTATATAATCAGTACAATATTTTAGAGAAAAAAAATTTGAAACATTTAAAAATTCTCATTAATTCAACAATAAGTCATGAGTCTAGAAGATGAAATATGCCACTCCCTTCTAGAAATGTGATGAACCTTAAAAATGCAGGAGACATATATTTTGTGGTATGGTCAATATAGATTATTTTTTCTTCTGAATTATACATGTTTATGGTGAGGATTTTATTTTCTAAATTTTGGGGAGGATGGGGGGGGCCTGCAGAAGAGCCAGATTATAAATGTATGTAAATACAAATCACATTTAAAAAATTCAAGATATCTTAAACATTGACTCCTGGGTACCTTCAAAGCAACAGTATAAAGCATATAATGTTTGATTTAAAGATAGGAATAGCTGGGTTTGAATGCTTCCTCAGATTCTGTGAACAAACTAAGTCATCAGCTTACCTCAGTTTCCTCATCTATAAAGTGACAATAATAATATTTGCAATATATAGCATACATGGATTTTGTGGGGATCAGAAAATTAGTCAAAAGACATTAATTGAACATGTTAAAACCTGGAAATACACAGAAAAGCAAAAATGTAGTCCTTGCCCTCAAGGAGTTCATGTTATAATATATCAAATAAGATAACACACATGAATCACTTTGCAAATGATTGAGGTACATATAAATACCAATTTAAAGCATGTTAATAATTATAGTGTCCTCAGAGCAGGTTTCTTTTTACATATTTGCTTAGGTTCAGATTCTTGTCTCTATTTCCTCTTTTTTAAATGCCATTGCCATTTCTTCACATAATATATTGGATACTAAGGCAGTGATGACATGAGTAAATAGCCACAGAATTGTTAGCTAGCTGGTGCCTCTATTTTTTGTCTTTCTCCCAATTTCATATAAAGATGTGATTAGTTTGACTTGCTTTGGTTGGTTCCCATAACAATCCATCTGCATACTTGGTGTATCTGTGTGTTTTTTTTTTTCCCCATGCATTATGAAATAAGATGGTTTGTGATTATCCATCCATCTCCATCATTTTTCATGCAAAGAGGCTTGTATTCTGAGCCATTGTTGTCCTTGGTTGTCAAGCTTTTCATCTTCATCTTTTGAGCTAATTGAATATTGATTTTAACCTTTACTTTAACCAGTTTTCGATTAGACTAAATACAGAGTTGAATCTGGAAGGACTTTCACATTGGCTACCTATCTTTTCCTGCCTCCAAAGTTATAGCTAGTTTCACTTTTGGTGATGTCCTTGTGTGTTCTCTGAATTCAATAGAGTTCTACTCTGTCGTCTCATGAAGGCGTAGAGATGGTCTAGGGTTCTCAAGGTTATGCCACCTAACTACGAGCTTTGGCAATTTCTACTATGCTGGAAAGTTTCAAAAACACTCCTAACTATTGACAATAAGGACTGATCAAAGATACTCTTCCTACCCCATGGCCTAATACTCTTTACTTATATTTTCTTTTGCTATTTAATCTTAAATTTTTACCTGCCTTAGTTGTGCAGAATATATTCTGGGGGCATATTTCTCTGAAAGTCACATAGAAAATGTTGCATAAAAGGCATCTGCTGTTGTTCAGTCATTATTGACTTCATAATTCCATTTGAGTTTTCTTAGTAATGTGCCATTTTCTTCTCTAGCTCATTGTATAGATGAAGAAACTGAGTCAAACAGGGTTAAGTGATTTGCCCAAGTACACACAGTAAGTACCTGAGTCTGGATTTGAATTCAGGAAGATGAATTTTTTTGACTCAAGGCCCAACACAATCCACTGTGCAACCTATCTGCCACTGTGGGGCATCTGTAGTGAAACTGATTCTATTAGTTAACGCTAGGCAATCTTTTTTAGTACTTTTATGATCATGTGAGTATAGTATAGAGAATATAGAACTATAGCCTTCAAGTTCTTCAAGGAAATAAAGGCAGGCTGTGTAAAAATCAGACAACAGGTCTTTTTAACAAAAGATTTCTTTTGTTTTCCCCATGGTACCTATAATAGTGTTGGCCTTATGTTCCATGTTTAGTGAATAATTTTATGGTTGATAACCAAGTATTCATTTCATCTTTTTATCTTTGTTTTTGACTCCTGGAGAAATCCTTACTTGCAGGGTATTTCTGAGTTTGTCTGATATATATATATGTATATATATAAACAAAAACAAAAATAAGAAAATAGCAATATTATAATTTGACAAATACTAGAAAGGAGATGAAGGGTTAAAAGTTATAATTTAAGAGTGGACAGGGAAAGAAATATTGTACTATGAGAGAATAAAAAATAACAGCTCACAACAATAATGGAGATCTCTTTGTGTTCGAACAGATTGAACAGGTATTGAACAGAAAACAAAAACTTCTTTCTGGACTAACTATACACCTCTCTTCAGAAAATTTCTTTGAGTGATACAGACTGAGAATTTGGTCTAATATACAGAATAAATATGTCTTGACTGAGGCAGAGATGCTTTAAAAATATTAGAAAATTATTCCTTCTTTCATCTTTTTTATTATTAGAGGGAATAATCATGAAAAGAGAAGAGATCAAATCCTTTTCCTCATCCAATAAGCCTGTCATTTGTCATGTTTTACATTTGGTCTGTGCAAGGAAAGATACTTCACTTTTATTACAAAATTCTGAAAGCAATGGCCTTTTTGGGGAATATTTGTGACTATTGTTAAACAACTTTAGTACTTGACTATGATTTCCATGGTGTAGACCTTTCTTCAACTAGTACAGATTGCAAGCCCTCCATGTCTTATTTTCCTTGATGAATTTTGTCCCAATTAGTTCTCCTTAGCAAGCTGACCTAATTTACTATGAGTCTTTTTTTTATTGAACTCTTGACATTATTGAAGAGATCATCTGTATATTGATTATTCCTTGCCCTCTTTAAATGACCCATTGATATCCTTTTCTGGCCATAGACCTGTCTCAGCAAATTCATTTTACTGCTTTTTCTCCATAATTTTTTTTCTTGTTACTATGTTATAATGTCTGCTTTCCCTTTGGGAAAACTAAAACTTTTATTCTTCAGAGACAATGATGCTCCATAACTTTCAGAAATATTAGATCATTGAAAAAATATTGCTTTTTAAAAGATAGGGCTTTTCCCCAAGAGAACCAAATTTGGAATTAGTGCACTATGCAACTTCCAAAAGGTAATTCTCCTCATTCCCTTTCCCTATTCAATTCCTGGATTATTTCAGTGTCTACCCAATGATATGCCATAGTCTAGATGACAGAGGATTTTCATTTATGTTCTGTTTTTTTTTCTGTGTGTTTGTATGGATGGTTAGGCTGAAGTCTTTCAAATGATTATAGATTATATTTAATAGGCTCTGTCAAATCCCAGAGCTTCATGCAAATAGTATAATGTCATTGTCAAGTGGAACATTTGGAAGACCTATCAACTTCTAACAAATTTTTTGTCCATTGAACTTTGCATTGGATATTCTCCATGACAAATACAAATATTCTTGACAAGTATACTTTTTCCTGTTCTATGCTTCACTTGAATTAATAAGAAGAAAGGTACTGAACAAAATTTTCTTTATAATTACATATTTCAAAGGGATCTTATATAATTTGACATGTGTATGGGAGATACCTTGTTAGAAGAGCATCATTACTAAGGTGAATGTTTTATGTGTTCAACACAGAAAGCACAGTGGGATCTTACATTTTCTATTCTTTTCAGACAATTGTTTGACAAAAGATGAGCTCTATTGTAGACAGTTGTATTGTTTGCTGAATCCTGCTTCTTTTCTTCTCAAAACTGAACTAGTAAAGAATGTCTTTGATGCATATGAAAATTATTTCAAAAAGACTGTGTAGAGATGTGAAAGTACGCATGGATCTAGGCCAGAAGTCAAAGTTATTTTCTCACTTGTCCTCTTTTTGGTTTTAGCTATGCTTATGATTTTCCAAAGTGTTTGATAGCTATAAAATCGTTCAATATTAAAAATTGTGTTGTTTTTAGCACAGACTTTCTCTTTTTGTACTAACTCTATCATCTAATAATAAATATCTAAAAATTATAATAAACAACCTAAAAACCACCTTTCCATTTAATTACAACTTCCTTTGGTGTATATTTTAATTCAAGAATGTCAAGATTGATATGATTCACTTCTTCTACTCAGATGTCAAGTTATGGTCACTCAGTAACTGTTTCAGAGGGCATCTCTCCATTCTTCCTTCCATGGAACATGCTCAGGGTTGGGGTGCTATTTGGGAGATATGAACATTATCTAACTGCCTCACTTTTTTCATATGTATCTAGAATTAGAATATATATGGTGGAAGATATATAGCCAAGAAAGAGCCAAGCTAGAAGTTGTATTCTTTTAACTCAGTTGGCCATTGTTATTGGGTGTAGAAGATCACTGGACCCAGAATGTGCATCTCTGAAAACACTCCACTGCAGGAGATGAACTCTGCTCTGACAGTTAGCATACCAGCAGCCAAAATAATGTGTATGAACAGTCTAAAAACTGTATGATTCTTTAATCCTTTGCTACCTTTTCTACCACTCAGCCACTCACATGACAGAGTCAGAAGTCAGCTCCACAGTGTTAGATTTGTAGTTTTCTTTATTTCTTGAATAGTGATGGCCAAATAAATAATTCATCACCAAGTGACCAGGCAGCTGGTGATGAACTTTTCATACTTATTCATCATCCAAGGTCAAAGAAAATGACTGTCTTAGGGCTTTCTGCCAGTTAGATTCAGATAGCTCTTTTTCCCTTAGACTCCATCACATGCTGGTGGCACCCATCCCCACCCAAACTCATCAATGTATCATCTCTCTGACACATGGCTCATACCTGTAATGCAAATTTACTAGACGATGAAATCTCATATAAGTAAATGCAAAATCTGTGTTATGTTCAAATAGTTTCCTAATATATCATTTGGGTTGGAATAAGTGTACATTTTTGAAACAAGTAATATAACAATTGGTAGTTCATATAGAAGTGGAACATTTTTGAGTGGCAGCAAGATCAGCATCAGAAATGAATATAGTTTTTTATCACTAAAAACAACATTAAAGAAGATGCATTACCACCTATACCCAAAGGACCATGAAACTTTCCTAACTGACTTGCAGCTGAAATATCCTACATGTATTGTCTCTGCCATTAGAATGTGATGTTCTTGAAAGCACTTTTCTATTTGTTTCCCCAGAGTTTAGCACAGTGCTTTGTCCATCATAGTTACTTAATAAATGATTTATCACTCATTTGTTTATCAATGTTAAGATCATTTCTGGGTATAGGTGAGATGGAATGGAATAGGTTTGGGAAACTAAGTAAATTAAGGAATTGTTAAGTTAGACACTATAAGGAAAAATCAATGTATATAGTCATCTGGTATAATGGGAGAATTTAGAGTATAGAAAAAGACAATGAGGGGGCAGCTGGGTGGCTCAGTGGATTGAGAGCCAGACCTAGAGACGGGAGGTTCTAGGTTCAAATCTGGCCTCATACATTTCCCAGCTCTGTGGCCCTGGGCAAGTCACTTGACCCCCATTGCCTAGCCCTTACCACTCTTCTGGCTTGGAATAAATACATAATATTGATTCCAAGACACAAGATAAGGGTTAAAAAAAAAGACAAGAAAGGCAATGAAAATATGGAGAAAGGACAGATGATGACTTAGAGATTCTTAGTTAATAGCCACCTGAATTGAGTGATCACATATGGAAAGTTTGAACCTCAAAGGAGAATTTGCTGAATGATGGTGGCCCTCTCATCCTTGACCAGTGAATAGGGGGTATGTGATGTTTGCATCTTTTAAAAACATATGCAAAAATATAAAATGAAAGGTAAAGTGAAATGAAGAAAAAATAATGATAAGTATTAAATGACATTTGCCTTATAATTAATACAAAAAATGAAGTAGTAGTATAGTAGTAGTAGTCTCTCGGTAACTGAGGATGACGATTGTTTTTGTGCACTTTCATCAGGGTTAGGATAGATGAGCGTGCACAAAAACACTTGTACGTGAAGGAGATTTAAGTGGAAAAGTCGATGCACAGAGACAGTCCCACTCTTTCGGCGTTGGAAGCCTGGGTCCAGTGGCACGAAAAGTCGTTACACCTGGAGAGTTCCTCAGCTGCATTGGATGGCCGTGTTGTCCTTTGTGCTCCAACACGCCCTAAGCACTCCACAGTGCCTTGCTGTGTCGCCCTCTCAGCCGTTGAAACTTCTTATTGGTTTCTTCTGTCTGTTCAGCTGAAGCAGTCTGCACATGCTGGGTGAGCAAAGCCCTGGTTCACCAGGGGTCGATGACGACCTGATGGCTATCCTCACAAGGATCAGCTGGCCTGTCGAAGCCGTTGCCCGGGGTGTGGCCGCTGCCGCATGCTAGCAACTACTGGGAGCCACAAGTGAGAGCTGGGTGTCAGGTGAGGGTCAGAGGCTAGAGAGCTGCCCTAGAAGGGCACGACAAGCCCTCCATACAGGAGATACTACTCCTCCCTAACAAAATGTAGACTGAAGAATTCTCAAATATGATATAAAATACCAACATGACATTCTACAGATAATTTATGATTGTCTGTGAACTATATATATACATATTTTTTCTTTAATAGATCTGTACTTTCATCAGAGCGAGGAGCTCCTATTAAGGAAGATTCTTTATGAATTCAGATAAAATCTGAATGGCAATTTATATTCTCTGAGAGTTGCCTGGGGCACAGAGACAAATCCAACAAACAAGCATTTATTAAGCTTCCCCTATGTACTAGGTACTGTGGTAAGCACTGGAGATACAGACAATCTGTATACTGGATTAAAGTACTAGACTAAGATCCTGGAGATATGCTTGCTGTCAAGGAGCTCACCCTCTAATAGAGGAAACATCATGCAAATCACTATAAGAAATTGTCAGGATAAATATTCTATAAACTTTTAGGGAAGGAGCTAGCATTAATGGAGATGGTAAAAATCTTCATGGGAGAAGTGAGATTTTAACTGAGCCTGGAGAAAACCAGATTCTAGAGGTTGGAAATGAAGAAGGACAGTGTTCATGGTATTGGGGAAGAGTCAGTAGAAATTCATGGAGTGGAGAGATAGCACATTTTGTGTGAGAAAAAAAGCAAGGAGACAGTTGCTACTGGGTTGTAGTTTAGTACATGAGGAAGAATAATGAAAAGAGAGGACTGGAAAGGCAGGGAAAGGCTGAATTGTGACTATGAAGGGCTTTAAAAGCCACATTGAGTATTTCCTTTTAATTCTGAGTATTTTCTATTTGACCTTGGAGATAATAGGGAACCACCAGAGTTTATTTAAAACGTAGGGTGGGATGTCAGAATCAGAACTATACTCTGGAGAAATCAGTTTGTCAACTGAGTGTAGGATGAATTGGCATAGGATGAGCTTTGAGTCAAGGAGACCAAGCAAAAGGCTATTATAATAGTTCAGGCAAGAAATCATGACTGAATACACTAGGGCTTTGGTGTTGACAGAGGAGGAAAGGAGGATATATACAAAAATATTTTCAAGGTTGTTACAATAGGAATTTGGTGAGGAATAAACAAGAGGGAAACATAAAAAATTCAGATTATTGATTGGGAAGGGGAAGAAGGAACAGGGGTTAGGAGAATTACTACAAGTTATCTTAAACACCATTTCCTGTAAATCTATCTAAAACTATCTTATTCTAAGCTAAGTGGTAAGTTTCCCAATAACCAAGTCTCACAAATGGAGTCCAATCAAATGGGCCCAGATCTTCAGTTGATAACTGTCCAAATAGGTCCAATGGTGAAGTGTGCCCTCAATCTTCTTTACTCAAGCTGCCAGCAGCCAGTTTAAAAGATTCCTCTCTTCAGTTATTATCAGGAGAAGCAGAAACCTGTTTTTCAAAACTTCCAACCAAGGTCCTTCCAGTAGAGAAGTGCCCAGACAGTTGGGACTTTAGAGCCTTCCCCAGATCTTGACCTTTAGGCTCCCATGTGACTCTTGGTCACATGCTCCTGTCAATCACTCACAATTCATTACACAGTTTGTTTGCAAAAATGTCCTTTCCCTATCACAAGGTAAAATTGACCAGACTTAGCAACAGATTAATATAGAAGAAGGATATAAGAAAGAGTAGTGAGACTAGAACAATATCTAGGTTGCTAGCATGAGTTACATGGAGCAAGGTGGTCTTTCAAGAATAATATGCAAATTATGAAGAAGGGGCAATTTCATGGAGTTTAAGAAAACTATGGTAATTTGAGATGCCCAATAGGTAATTGGATATGTGAGATCAGAAGCCATCAGAGAAGACAGGATCCTGTGGAAGAGAAAATAGAGAGGATTTGCAGGACAATCCAGGCATGCAGACCAAGGTGAAAGACCTGATCTGCAAAATTAAGGTGAAGATTCCAAACTGGAATGTTCCCAGGAGGAGGCAGTTGAAGCTGACCAGGGGGAGAGGAACTGATTCTCTATCTCTGGGGTGGACAAAGACAGGACAGAGAAACCTCTGCTCTGGAGTTTTTCTGACCAAAGGAGGCAAGCCTGGCTAAAGGGGGAAGAAGCTAAGAACTAATATTATTAGCTTCTTTCCCAGGTTGAAGGACCCCTGGAGAGGGGAGGGCTTCTGGGGTTAAGCTGAGAGACCTTGGTGGTTTTGTGAATTGAAAGAAGAAAAGAAGATTTCAAACAGTTGTCCTCCATCTCTCTGGCTGTCTTGGAGTCACACCATCATCCTCCTTCTCATGAATCCTACCATCCTGAATAAGCTTATTATCAGGAAATACATCATAAGATTCCTTCAACTTTAGTAATTAGATCTTAGCCATACCTTCAGTTGCTTCTATACCTTTGATTGGAAAGCTGATGGGCAGAGTAAAAAAATTCCTTTCCAAAGCCTCCCAGAAGGCCCAGAAACTCAGCCAAATCCTCATTTTCCTTCAGCAGAAGTGCTTGGTTCTTACCCTACCATAATCAGCTCTTCCTCTTTGGTTACTTTCTCTCCATCCACTGATACTTTTCAGCTTCCTTTTGTGAATTATTTTCTCTCATTAGACTATTAGTTCCTCCGGGTTAGGGGCTATCTTTCTTTTCCCTTTTTGTCTCTCTAGTACTTACCACAGTGCCTGGCTCATTGTAGGTGCTTATTAAATGTATTATTTTATTTTATTGCCTTGTTTGCTTTATTTTATTTTGTTTCTATTTAAGGATTTGCAATCTTTCTTTTTACCCTATTATTCTTCACTTATATTAATTATGTGTATACATTTTGTTTTTGTTGTGGGTTGTTTTTATCTGTGCCTGATTCTTCATGATCCCATTGTGATTTTCTTGGCAATAATACTGCATTTTTGGTCATTTTCTTCTCCAGCTCATTTTACAGATAAAAAACTGAAGCAAAAATGATTAAGTGATTTGCCTAGAGTCACACAGTAAATGTCTGAGGCTAGACTTGAATTCAGGAAGATGAGTTTTCCTGATTCCAGGCTTGGTACTCTACCCACTGTGCCACCTAGCTGATATTTCATTTCCACATTAGTTAATTGTCAGGTCAGTGAAGGAGAGACTAATTTTTTTTATCTTTCTATAGTCAGAAGCTGACACAGTGACATTTGCTTTTTTTGTTTGTTTCAGGATAAACTTCTCAAAGGCGGGAACCATTTCCATTTAGTCTTCCTATTCTCAGATCTTAGCAGTTTCTTTATTAGGTTCATTAAGACAAGTACATATTATTGATTGATTATTTAGGGCATTTTGGACTTGTCCTATAATTTCATCACTGTGAGGAACTGCTGTATGAAAGCTCCCTCTGCTGATGCTACTTATCTTTCATGTATAATCGTAGAGAATTTGGGACACTTAGAAATTAAGTGATTTGCCTATAGTCATAAAGGTAGTATGTGTAAAGAGCAGAACTTGAACCAATATCTTCATGACTGAGATGGTTCTTTTTAGCCACTATGCAATATTATGCCTCATCTTGCATATAGTAAATAGCTTGAGAAACATAGACAAAACACCATGAAATATCTATTGGTGGACAGATTATTTCTGTAGACAGGAGAAAATAAAGTTTAGTTTGGTTTACTCTGGGCTAAAGATTAATGGTTATATTAAAAGGTCAGAGAAGGTATATATACCTAGATCTGGAAGGAACCTCAGAGGCAATCAAGTCCAATTTCATTTTACAGATAAGGAAACTTGAGACCTAATGAGGATAAATGCCTTGCCTGAGGTTGCTCCAAAACTAAGCATCAGAGATTAGGTTTGAACCTACATCCTTTAAGTACAATGTTAGTCCTTTCCTCACTGTACCAAATGTTTTATTTTTCAACATATATCATATCCTTTCCCTTTTCTACTGAAATCACTCGATTGTCTAGGATTCATTTTACAGTATGTTGTCTTTTTTTACATGGCATAGTATACTTCAGCTGTTGTATATGTATCCAACATATGTTTGCATTATTTAACAGCTTCTGTCTTACATAATCCTAGGGGATACGTTGATATAGCATCATATATTTGTAAATGCACATTCTGATATGAAAAATGCTATGATACTAAAAATATTTCTGTATCTAGTAATCATGTTATAAATATGGATGCCATTTAGAAAATGCTTTTTAATTCAAAGTCTTTTTTTCCCTTGTAGGCATACTTTCCTACAGCTTACTCCTACTGCAAGCATTCTCTCTCTCTTTCTCTCTTTTCTCTCTGCCATTTTCTCTGTCTCTGTCTCTCTGTTGCCCTCTCTATCTCTGCCTCTCTGTTGTGATAGCATATTTGCATTTTCTTTTGTTCCCAGAAATAACCTATATATGGTTCACCCCAAGTGCCCTCTTCCTTTCCTATAGCATTTTATTTTATAAATCCTGTTTCATACTCAGTTTGACATTTTTTTTTTACTTTCCATGTTTGTTCATCTTGATTTTTCAGGTATAGATATCCATTAATATTTATGATTGTGCTAACTTATGCTGGCATAAAAATAGTCTGTTCTCACATTAGTTAAATGCCAAATAGTGCTGAACTTGTTCTTTGTATCTTCACATCTCTTAACTTATTATTCAAGTTTCTGAATATAAAAATAAAATAATGTTTTCTCTTTTTATTTTTTCAGACAAGGACATGAAAGGACTTGTAAGTACAGAAATGAAACATTCTAATGTTCAAACTGGATTTCAGTTATTTCATACACTAATTTCTGAAATGCAAAACTAAATCATGATTTTTATCTTACTTTGCCCAAAGCTAAGGACTTATTAAGAAAACAGGTAACAATGATTTTTTCTTTAAGATAGAAAAAAAGGAGTTTGATATTAATGATATAAAACACATCTTTCTCTTCCTTCAAGACTCAACTCATTTTCTCTACTTCATGAAGCCCATACTGATCCCCAGCTATTGTTAGTGCATTTTCTCTCCTCAAATTTCTAGCATAATTTTTATTTATCTCCATTTAAAATGAATTAAGAAAGACTCCCCTCTCATTGGCTGGACTTCCTGGGACAAATTTTTTTCAAGGATATGAACAAGAATCTCATAAAGTTATTAATAATCTCAATTGTCAATGTTGCTGATCTTTTTAGTTTTCATCCCTCTTGACCTCTCTGTTGCATTTGATATGGTTGAACACCTTCTTTTACTAGATTTTTCTCTTCTCAAAGCATTTTGGTAACAACATTCTCTCGTTTATATGACCTCTGCTCAAATGCCTTTTTTTTCCTCCTAACAACTCATACCTTCTAGGATCAATTCTAAGAAACAAGAGAGGCAAGAGCTAATTAGCTTTAGGTGATTTCCCCTGAGTCACACATTTAGAAAGTATCTGAGTTCAGATTTGAACCCAAGTCTTCCTGACCCCAGACTTAGTGCTTTATTCATTGTATAACCAACCTGCCCTTCAGATAATTATTCTAAATCATGTTCCTTTACTTTGAGTGCTCCACAAGATCCTGAAGTCTCTTTTCTTCTGTTTCTCTTTCTCTATGCCTGCCTCTCTCTATTTTTTTTTTTTTTTTGGTGTGGCCTGTCTCTACCTCTGACTTTATCAATTTCCATGAATTTAGTTATTTCTTTGCACATCACTCCAGATCTAAAATATTTGATCCCAGTCTCCCCCTGAGCTTCCATTCTACACTACCATCTAAACTGCCTAATGAGTATTTCAAGTCCTGGAAACCTTGCAAGGTTAATATGTACAAAAAAGAATTTATTATATGGTCCTCCAAACTCAACTTTCTTCTATTCCTAATTTCTCACCATTCTTCTAGTCACTCAGATTTATAACTGTCATTACCATTTACCCCTCATTTTCCCCCATTTTGTATATCTAATCAGTTAATAAATGTCGTGTCATTTCTATCGTTACATCTTTCCTATCCTATCCTTAATCTACTTGTACAACCTCAACTCTAATTTAGACTCTTATTTACTCTTGCCTAGATTTATTTCCACAATAATGTTTTCTGAAATGATTAAAATAAGAAAAACTCTTTTATCTTATTTATATTAATAAAAAAAAAACCCGGGAGTTTCCCCTGGCTAAATTAATTAACTCCCAAAAAATCTTCTCAGATTCAGGATTTCCTCCTAGACACGTGATTGATCCTTATATAGACCAATCAGCACTACTGGGAAGAAAGGGGGGATTGGCCCCTCCCACACATGGGATTGGTCCATTAAAGACCAATCCCATGCCAGGAAGTAAGAAGGAGGGACACCTGAGGCACACTGGAGGATGCAGTTTCATGGCCACAACACTTTAAAACCCACACTTCTCATTAGTTTCTTTGTCTCTAATCTCTCTCTACTCTAACTTATCTTCTACATACCAACCAAAAATATTTTTTAAGTGCAAATCTGACCATTTAACTCCACTACTCAGAAATTGTAGAAGTTCCCTATTCCTGGTCATCTAAAATAGAATCTCCTTTGAAATTCTTAAAGACCTTCAAGATCTGACCCAAACTGTCTTTCTGAATTCACTATACATAGCTTGTCTTCCTTCACTTTCTGATTTAGCCATATTGACCTTCTTTTCTGTACCAGACAAACCATCTCCAGACTCCAAGCCACTGACCATCCTCTAAGGAAAGAATACATTCCTATACTTACTTCTGACTTAAGGTACTCATATCTTCCTTAAAAACACAGCTAGACTTTCGGGTAAACATGGCTGCAATCTAGACGCAAATCTCTTCCTCTCCCCCCGCACTGAGCAAAATAGACTACCTCCAAAGAGCATAAAAATCACCTTTGGAAGAATGGAGGGACTCTCCAGTACCCCACAAAAATGAAGGTACGTGGGGTTTGAACATTTCCACACTATAAGAAGGAGGAAAAGCTTGGACAAAAACTTGAACTGAGCTGCCCTTCCCCCCCCCCCCCACCTCCACCACCAAACCAGAGTAGGGTATCAGAGCACTCACTGAGACAGCAAGTGAGTGAGGAACATCTCTGTCTGGGGGGGCACACCAGGGTCCTTTGGATCTAAAGACTGCTAGGAAATGACCTCTCAGGGAGGTTTCACGGGAGTTCACCCTGGGAACTAGAGAGCTCACAGACAGTGGGTCCCCTACAAACTGGAAACAGTGAGGAGTCTCGAAAGTCTATAAAAACCTCCTAAGGCCAAAGCGTTTCCCCTCACTCTAGTGAAAGGGGGAGGGAAAGCCAGGCTCCCTGGAACCTGACAGAGAATAACAGAGTTCCACCCCTCAGTGGCATGGGCGAGAGAGATCACAGAGCACAGGGGTGGGCTCGCTGAACACAGGGGAGGTTGCGCTGAGCACAGGGGCCAGCACTCTAAGAAACCTTGGAGGCTGGGAAGAACTAGTGTGAGGCAATCTAAATTTACAGAAAACTCACCCATATAACCCAGACCCCAGACCAAAAAGGAAAGGGGAATAAAATTACCAAAGGAATGGCTCACATGGCCCAAAATCAAGCCTCCAAGAAGAAAGGGAAAAAAGAGACTATTGAAAACTTTTATGGTGGGAGTACCCAAGGAAAAGAAGAGAAAGAGGATGAAATCCAAACAAAATCAAAACAGGCCTCCCAAAATGGAAAATATCCACAAGCTCTGGAAGAACTCAAATTAGAGCTTATCCAAAAGATGGAAACCTTCTGGAAAGAAAAATGGGAGAAAGAGATCAGCAGTCTGATAGACAAGACTTCACAATTGGAGAAAGAGCTGAAAGTCTCTAACAAAAAGGTAGAACAAGCTGAAAAACAAATCCAGTCCCTAAAGGCCAGAAATAAGCAACTGGAAGACAGTGAGCTTGCAAAACAGCAAGAATTAATAAAGCAAATCCAAAAAATTAATGAATTAGAAGAAAACGTAAAATATCTCACTGACAAGGTAACAGACCATGGAAAGTGGGGAAGAAGAGACAACTTGAGAATTATTGGTCTGCCCGAAAAACCAGAGATAAACAAAATCCTAGATGCTATATTACAGGAGATTATAGACATAGAAAGGGTTCATAGAACACCCTCTATACTAAATACCCAAAAGACAACTCCCAGGAATGTAATTGCCAACTTCAGGAGCTTCCAAGCAAAGGAGAAAATCCTATAAGAAGCCAAGAAGAGGAGCTTCAGATATAGAGGGGCTAATATAAGGATCACACATAATTTAGCAGCTAACATGCTAAGAGACTGCGAAGCATGGAACATGATATTTAGAAAGGCAATAGAGCTGGGTGTCCAACCAAGAATCAACTACCCAGCAAAACTGACTATATACGTCCAGGGGAAAGTATGGGCATTCAACAAAATAGAAGATTTCCAAGCATTTGCTAAGAAAAGACCAGAACTTAGTGGAAAATTTGATATCCAAGCACAGAAAGCAAGAGAAACATGAAAAGGTAAATATGAAAGAAAGGGAAAAGGAGATAAATCTTATCTTTTTCTTTAAGTCAAACTCTCTTCTATAAGGACTACATTTACATCAAATTATATATATTAATATGTTGGGAAAATGTATTGCGTTACTCTCAAAAATTGCATGTATCATAAGAGTAGTTAGAAGAATCATGCATAGGGAAAGATTGGGGCATCAAGAAGATTTGGTGAAAGGGGGGGCAAAGAAAGAAAAAGGAAGGGGGGAATCATCGATGATACTAACATTTACCTCAAGAAATGGGGTGGGAGAACAAAATAGAATAATCTTTCCCGTACAAAGATATACATGGGAAGGGGAGGGGAAGAACTCTCATATGAGAAGGAGAGGAAGAGAGTGTAAAGTGGTATTACTTAAACCTTACTCTCAGTGAAATCAACTCTGAGAGGGAAGAACATCTAGATCCATTGGGATCCTGAATTCTATCTTATCCAACAGGGTAAGAAAGAAAGGAAAATTAAGGAGGGGGAGGGGGGCAGGGAGTATAAAACGGGAGGGAAGGAGATGGGGAGCATAAAAATGGGGGGGGCTAGAAAGGGAAGCATATAAAGGGAGGGGACTAGGGGGACTGACCTAAAGTAAATCACTGGTTCAAAAGGATATAGCTAAAGAAGAAAGGTCAGAACTAGGGGAAGATATCAAAATGCCAGGAAATACACAAGTGACCATCATAACTTTGAATGTGAATGGGATGAACTCACCCATAAAACATAAACAAATAGCAGATTGGATTAGAACCCAAAACCCTACCATATGTTGCCTTCAATAAACACATATGAGGCGGGTTGATACTCACAAGGTTAGAATTAAAGGATGGGCCTCAACTGATAGAAAGAAGGCAGGAGTTGCAATTATGATATCTGACAAAGCCAAAGCACAAATAGGCCTGATCAAAAGGGATAGGGAAGATAAATATATTCTGTTAAAAGGGAGTATAGACAATGAGGAAATATCACTAATTAACTTGTATGCACCAAATGGTATAGCATCCAAATTTCTAATGGAGAAACTAGGAGAATTGAAGGAGGAAATAGACAGTAAAACCATATTAGTGGGAGACTTGAACCAACCACTATCAAATTTAGATAAATCAAACCAAAAAATAAATAAGAAAAAGATAAAAGAGGTGAATGAAATTTTAGAAAAATTAGAGTTAATAGACATATGGAGAAAAATAATTAGGGACAAAAAGGAATACACCTTCTTCTCAGCACCACATGGCACATTCACAAAAATAGATCATACACTAGGTCACAGAAACATGGCATTCAAATGCAGAAAAGCAGAAATAATAAATGCAACTTTTTCAGATCATAAGGCAATAAAAATATTGATCAGTAAGGGTACATGGAGAGCCAAATAAAAAATTAATTGGAAATTAAATAATATGATACTCCAAAATCTGTTAGTTAGAGAAAAAATCATAGAAACAATTAATAATTTCATTGAGGAAAATGACAATGGTGAGACATCCTTTCAAACCTTATGGGATGCAGCCAAGGCAGTACTTAGAGGAAAATTCATATCCCTGAGTGCATATATTAACAAATTATGGAGGGCAGAGATCAATGAATTGGAAATTCAAATCAAAAAACTTGAGAGTGAACAAATTAAAAACCCCCAGAAGAAAACCAAACTAGAGATCCTAAAAATTAAGGGAGAAATTAATAAAATTGAAAGTGATAGAACTATTGAACTAATAAATGAGACTAGAAGCTGGTACTTTGAAAAAAAAGACAAAATAGACAAAGTATTGGTCAATCTAATTTAAAAAAACGAAAGAAGAAAGGCAAATTAACAGCATCAAGGATGAAAAGGGGAACCTCACCTCCAATGAAGAGGAAATTAAGGCCATCATTAAAAATTACTTTGCCCAACTATAGGGTACTAAATATACAACCTAGGTGATATGGATGAATATTTACAAAAATATAAATTGCCTAGACCAACAGAAGAAGAAATAGATTTCTTAAATAATTCCATATCAGAAAAAGAAATCCAACAGGCCATCAAAGAACTTCCTAAGAAATAATCCCCAGGGCCTGATGGATTCACCAATGAATTCTATCAAACATTCAAAGAACAGCTAACCCCAGTACTATACAAACTATTTGACATGATAAGCAAAGAGGGACTTCTACCAAATTCCTTTTATGACACAAACATGGTACTGATTCAAAAGCCATGCAGGCCGAAAACAGAGAAAGAAAATTACAGACCAATCTCCTTAATGCAAAAAAAAAAAAGATGCAAAAATCTTAAATAGCATACTAGGAAAAATACTCCAGCAAGTGATCAGAAGGGTCATTCACCATGATCAATTAGGATTTATACCAGGGATGCAGGGCTGGTTCAATATTAGGAAAACCATCAACATAATTGACCACATCAACAAACAAACCAACAAAAATCACATGATTATTTCAATAGATGCAGAAAAAGCCTTTGATAAAATACAACACCTATTCCTATTAAAAACACTAGAAAGCATAGGAATAGAAGGGTCGTTCCTAAAAATAATAAACAGTATATATCTAAAACCATCAGCTAATATCATCTGCAATGGGGATAAACTAAATCCATTCCCATTAAGATCAGGAGTGAAACAAGGATGCCCATTATCATCTCTATTATTTGACATTGCACTAGAAACACTAGCAGTAGCAATTAGAAAAGAAAAAATATTGAAGGCATTAAAATTGGCAAGGAGGAGACCAAGTTATCACTCTTTGCGGATGACATGATGGTCTACTTAAAGAATCCTAGAGATTCAACCAAAAAGCTAATTGAAATAATCAACTACTTTAGCAAAGTTGCAGGATACAAAATAAACCCACATAAGTCATCAGCATTTCTATATATTTCCAATACAGCTCAGCAGCAAGAACTAGAAAGGGAAATCCCATTCAAAATCATATTAGACAAAATAAAATACTTAGGAATCTATCTCCAGAGACAAACACAGGAACTATATGAACACAACTACAAAACACTCTCCACACAACTAAAACTAGACTTGAACAATTGGAAAAACATTAACTGCTCATGGGTAGGACGAGCCAATATAATAAAAATGACCATCCTACCCAAACTCATTCATGAAAAGCAACTGCTTGACTACAAGGGTTGAGGGGATATGACTGAGGAGAGACTAAGTGAACACTCTAATCCAAATACAAACAACATGGAAATGGGTTCGAATCAAGAACACATGTGATACCCAGTGGAATCATGCGCTGGCTATGGGAGAGGTGGGAGGAGGGAAGAAAATGATCTTTGTGTCTAATGAATAATGTTTGGAAATGACCATATAAAATAACATTAAAAAAATAAAAAACACAGCTAAATTTTCCACCTCTTTTTTATTGTATTATTATAGCTAGCACTTATTTTGTGTTTTAAGATTTGTATTTACATATGTTATTTCATTTAATTGCCACTGCATCCCTGTGAAATGTCTTATTAGCTCCACTTTACAGATGAGAAAGATCAGGTTGATATAAAATGACTTGTCCAGGGTTCCATGAGTAAGAAGTATTTGGAAAAAGGTTTTAAATTCAGTTCTTTCTGATTCCAAGTCCAATGATCTCACTGAGCCACTTAGCTATCTTCCAGAATACTATTGCCTCATCTTTTGTTTATTTTTATTTATTCTACTTAAATATTATTCTATATATGTTTGCATTTGTTCTTCTATATCTTAATAGAATTAAAGCTCCTTTAAAGCTAATATATTTTAATTCTTTGCATTTGTGTTCTTATCAGCTAGTGCAGTTATTTGGCACATAATAATCACTTTTATTAGTATTTGTTATTTGACAGAGCATGGATGGCTGTGAATGAGTTAAGATCTGCACTAGAGGGGACATTAAATTGATTAAATTACTGATACTCTTGTATTTAAGTAGGCTTTTTGAAGTGTATGTGCTACATCATGGTAGGATATAAGCTCATTGAGTGCAAAGGCTTACCATATTAAATACTTAATCTATATTTGTTGATTTGACAGAAATAATGCTTTTGGGGAGAGAGGTTGGTCCTTAGCTATTCAAATAGGCATTTCTGATCTTTCAGCTCTTTCAAATCTCCATTTCACATGGCATTTGTTTAAATGTGGTCTAAATTCACAAGTATGTTAGTAAAAAATACTCATCACACAATTTAATTCAACTGACTTTAAAATTAGTAATGCAAGTTGTGGAGTAAGCAGTAAAAGTGAGTACATGGTAGATTAAAAAAAGAAAACAAATAAATATAATACAATCTCTTTATATGCTTTGACAGACTTGGTTTAAGACTCCATAATATTTATCTAATGGACTTGATATGAATGAATCATGCTATAAACTTATTTCCTCTGGTGTTTTCTCCTTTTTTCTCTAGATATAATTGGTTACATGCAAATTCCAATCCATCAATTATCTTTATATTCCCATTAATACATGGGGGATGATGATGTAGATCTTATGCACTATTTTAAAAGAAATATCTAATAAAGATATTAAGGCACATTGCATAAAACTGTATGTAATTAAAATGCTAAACAGCTTATATATGTGGACTATATTTGTTTGAATTTGTACACATGATATGATTTTAGAGCAATGGAACAAACATGCATAGACAGAAATATAATTTGTCCTATCTCTGTTTCTCAATGATTAATAATGATATGCTTCTGCTTTTTTTGTGTGCAAGTATGTCTGTATGTATAGTGCATTGTGCATGTGTTATCATTATGTTTTTTTTAAAGGAAGTTGCATTTAATAGAAATAATCCCCCACAACATGGCAGCAAGGTATTCTAAAGACATCCTCTTTTTCTATAATATTTACTTTAAATAATGTTGGCTTTTAAAAAATGTATGTGATAAGTGCATATCTTTTTGGCACAGACAAAATGTCAGTTGGCTCTCTAGTTAAACATTTCTTGTCCTTGTAATATTCTGCATCCACCTCATTAGCTAATCACACAACTGCAAACTCTCAGGAGAAGGCTCCACATGAGAGGAACTCCTGGAGAGGACAAGTCTGATAAACATAACCAGCTGCTACAAGATGGAACTCAGAAACACCCCCACCACACACCACGCCAAGCCCCATCTTGGGCTTCTGGTATTTCGAGTTTTCTGGTATGACAAGGAAATCACTTTAAAAGACTGATATATATTAACTTAAGGTCACCAAGGAATTCAGCTATGTAATTCCTTAATGAAAACTCAAGTCAGCCATCAACCTTTTATGGAGTTTAATTACAAATAGGAGGAAGAAAGGTATGAGAGAGAGAGAGAGAGAGAGAGAGAGAGAGAGAGAGAGAGAGAGAGAGAGAGAAAGAGAGAAAGGGGAGAGAAGGGAGAGAGAGAGAGAGAAGGAGAGAGAGAGAGAGAGAGAGAGAGAGAGAGAGAGAGAGAAGGAGAGAGAGAGAGAGAGAGAGAGAGAGAGAGAGAAGGAGAGAGAGAGAGAGAGAGAGAGAGAGAGAGAGAGAGAGAGAGAGAGAGAGAGAGAGAGAGAGAGAGAGAGAGAGAGAGAGAGAGAGAAGGGAATAGGGCTTAAATACCCCCTCTGTTTAGGCTGGGCCAAAAGACCCAAGCCCTTAGATAGCTGAGGCAAAGAAAAGAGATCAGTCCCTATCACTCACGTGACCAAAATGGAGAAACAGTCTCAGGGGCCTCCACCTCCAGCTTCCTTCAGAGCAAACTTCTCAGAGCACAACCTCTCAGAGCACAA
Source organism: Monodelphis domestica (assembly GCF_027887165.1). Lineage (NCBI taxonomy): Eukaryota > Metazoa > Chordata > Mammalia > Didelphimorphia > Didelphidae > Monodelphis > Monodelphis domestica. The sequence goes on from NC_077229.1 coordinate 187,439,989, forward strand.
TCTCTCCAACCACCTCAGTCCTCAGACCCAGCTATCTTTTAAGGAAACCATCCAAGTTCGCTCCCCTCAGTTCTCACATCTACCAATCATTGTCTATGTCTTCCCTGTGCCAATGGTGGCTCTAGCTTAACCCAGGACCGCCCAGAGGTCTGTGGCTTTGCACATGTCTGTTGAAGGTCATATTCTCAAATAATTAAATCTTGATCCTTTGCTGTAGCCCTTCCTAAATCCTGTTACCCTGAGTAGGGTGGAGATTGGAAGTTCCAAGACCTGGTTCTGTCATTCCAAGTATCTCTATTGTATCAATTCTAAAATCAATCATGACTCAAAGAACTTCCTGTTCTATGCTTAAGCATAGGTAAAAGCCCTTTCCATTGTTCAGCAAAAGGTTTCTGTCCTAAAGTAATCTTAAGTAGGGAGGAGAAAGACCCTCCCATGCCAAGGGGGGGTTCACATTCCAATAGATTATCAGTAGGAAATTTTTCAAGTAGGAAATTTCCCAATGGTGAAATTTCCAACATTTATAAGTCTAAGAAATTTTAAGGTTTACACTGGACCATGCATCTAGGTCAGTGAAATGTCACTCCTATCTACACCAAAGAAAAGATATATAAAGGGCCTAATCTTCCTTTTTTCTTCATATAACATGCTACGTTATAAAGAATGTCAAAGAAGAACATAGACATTCTTATTTCTGACCTTCACGAATAAATACTGTGAGAAGTATACCAGACAGATACATGACACTGCTATTCTCTTTATCACCCAAATTTGGAGACTTGAAGTTAATATCATTGCTTTTGTCTACATTTCCTAGTCAAATCCTGCTCATTTTTCCCTCCAAGAGTTTTTATTTATTTTATTTATTTATTGAAAACCCTTGCCTTCTGTGTTAAAATCAATACCATGAATTGGTTCTAAGGCAGAAGAATGGTAGGGGTTGGGCAATGAAAGCAAACTGACTTGACCAAGGTCACACAATTAGAAAGTACCTGAGACAAGATTTAAATCTAGGACTTCTCATCTCTAGGCCTGTCTCTCAAACCACTGAACCCTTTTTATCAACTTTTAGGTGAACATAAAATTTAGAATTTCTGACCCTATTTTTTAACTAACTGCCAATATTTTTATGTTCTGCATCAATTTTTTTTTTGAGATTGGGTCCACCTTTCTCTTCCAGATGCCACTGCTATCTGACACAGAAGCTTTGAGTTACACTTTTACAGACATGAACTGGGTTGCTTCGGTTCCTTCTCAAGGTATTTGCTATATGGGCATTGGACTTGGCATAGACATTCTTTAAGCTTCAGTGCTTCTGGAGTTCAAAAATATCTTGCTCAAGCAATCCACTAGCTTCCACCTTCCCAGAAGCAGGGGTAACAGCTGTGGGCCACCATATCCAACTGTTTATGTGTGAGTATGTGTGTGTTTATATCTATATTTACCTCTTTTTTACATATAAATAATTTTTAATTTTTAATCAAATCTAGGTTCCTATCATTTATATTCCAGAAACCAGTCCTTCCTTTCCAATGATTTCTCCTCACTTATTTCTCTATTCTTTGAAGGAAGAAATTAATATCAAGAAAATTGGATATTACCCTACCTAGTAGTAGGTTATAAGATTGGATATTTGATGTCTTGGATCCTAAAGGATGATGCAAGGGCTTTAAATTTCAATAGTGGAGATTAATGAAGCCCTACAGTTTGTGGAAGGGGGTAGCATTTGGGTGCTGAGGGAGGACAGGCTAAGAGTACAAGACCATGTAGAATTGGTATAAGATGTACATCACTGAAAACTCAAGTAATTAAAGAGAGAAGATGAGGAAGACCGAAGAAAAAATTAATTTCTCAATAATATCTAGCAGGAAGCCAAATGGTGAAATGGAGAAAAGGGTAGGAAGACCTGGTGACAAACCTTATCAAAACTAATAGCTACATGTCCCTAGATAGGTCATTTAATCTAATTTTATTCCTTAGAATCCTAATAATCCTTTCTAAGAACCCTTTGAAATCTGCTTTCCAAAAACACTAGGATACATGTCAGACTGTCAGAGATTGCAAGAGTGGGGCAGGTGAGTGGAACAGTGGATATTTGAGAAGTCCTAAGTTCATATATATACAGCTCACACATTTATGAGCTGTGTGACTCTAGGCAAGTCACTTAATTGCTGCCTCAGTTTCCAAAACAGTAAAATGAGAATAATAACATCTACTTCCCAGAATTGTTGTGAGGTTTAAATAATATATGTAAAGCATTTAGCATATAGGAGGAACTTAATAAATGCTTGTTCCCTCCTTTTCCTGTCTTTGATCCAGTTTACTCCTCTCTTAAATGTGGGGATTAGATTTATTGACTCTAGGGTCCCTTCCTTCACTAAATTTATGATCCTTTAAGCCTTTTAGAATTTTGGAAAGCAAATTGCTTAGACTATATGACTCTTCTTTGCATTTGTTGTTGTCTTTCTTAATCTTATTTTACCTTTCGTTCTTGTTTGCTTTCTAAAGTTAGGACATTCTGTAAAGTTAATGGTCAAAAGGATTTTTTTGTAATTAAGTAAAATTGCAAAAAATCTAGAAGTGAATTAAATAGTTAGCATGCCTACTCTGGATATATTTCTCAGCTAATTCAACTATCATAGTTGAGGTTTTGTAAATTTGGGAAATATAGATTTTGGACTAAGAATTATATGTCTAGGATGAAAGACAGAAGAGAAGCTAGATGACCTCAAACTGTGTTTTTGAGACTACAACATGCAAATCAAAATTGAGAATCATACTCTTAGAGTTGACCTCAAAAGCCTTCTGGTGTAACTCATACTTAAGTTTTGTGGTGCTATATGGATAAAACTTTGATCAAGCAATCAAAAGGTACTTAATCATCTTATTCCTTGTGTTTTTCATTTTGTCCTGCATGGGAAAATAAATGGATAAAGTTCCTGGCCTCAAAAAACTTACAGTTTAGTTGAGGAATAGTGTCTCTTAATTTTCTCAACAGTATATTATTATCACTATATTACTATAAAAAAGATTACTTGAAAGTACTTCTATTTTGTTTGTCACTGCTTGCAAGCATGTATCTGGTATTTTAAATGTGAACATCTCTGACTTTCACACGTCTATGCTATTTTCTTGAAAACTGGCAGTGAACAAAGAACAGATTGGTTCAAATGAGTGTTGGAACTCAAGTACTCTAAAAATGAAAGTTAACCAGTTTCTTTTTTCAATTTGATTCATATGTATTTTAGGAAATTTTTTTAAACAAAGGCATAACTTATTTAATAAATGTTTGCACTGAGATGGAAATATTCCACATATAAAGAAGAAAAATATTCCTAATGATTTTATCTGTAATCTAACTTGGGTTAAGTCTACATTACTTCTAGCTTGATTGAGAACTGGGACAAATTAGGTTAATTATTTCTAGCATAATAAATGCACACTAAGCAACACCAAAGATTGGCCACCAATTATACCTTTATGAGTGGGATTAGATTAATCCTTTCACCTAGGGATTATGTCCCTTTTTTTACTGTCAGATTTTATGGTCTGCTTGTATTTATCCCACTTACAATTCCCATTTGTCCTTACCTGTAATGTTTCATTTAAGGTCATATAAAAATTTGCATCAAATAAAGTATTTATTCAGAATGATTGAAATCATAGCAGTCAACAAAAACTTAAATTCAGATCTCACTTCTTGTACTTTCTCAGTTATCTGAAGTAGGATAGTAGAGTGGGAAAAGCACTAGAATGCAGTCAACAGAATGCTAGAAATTAATCCTAGCAGTTTAACAGCAAGATATCCAGCATGATTATTATTCATCACTGGCAATCCTTTCAGAAGCCATATCAATCCTCCTTCCCCATCTCTACCCCTACTGCTAATTGGCAGTTAGAGAAAAAACCCTTAAGTTCAGTTCCTCTTAAGCCTTAACAAGGAATGACCAATGTTTTTTAATTAGGGATTTTCCCTTACAGATTTCTTTAGTGACTCACCCACAATAGTGAATTGTAGAACCTTTAGGTTTCCTCCAGGTCTATCAAAAATATTTTATAGATTGAGGAGGCAAGGTGATGCCAAGTATGTGTTTAATTTCCAGTGCATGCATCTATTTCCCAGCTCTCCTTCTGATCTTATTATAAGATGTGTTCATTTAGTTGTTCTCTAAAAATTTAATATGAGATAATGAGGATTTCCTCAATAGAGTATAAACTAATGAATACTTTTAAAAATTAATTAATTTAGAACATTATTCCTTGGTAACAAGAATCATATTATTTCCCTCCCTCCCCAACCCCTACCCTTCCTGTAGCGCACACGCAATTCCACTGAGTATGACATGTGTCCTTGATCAGAACCTATTTCTATGTTGTTGGTGTTTGCATTAGGATGTTCATTCAGAGTCTACATCCACAACCATATCCCCTTGACCCATGTAATTAAGCAGTTGTTTTACTTCGGTGTTTCTACTGCCACAGTTTTTCCTCTTACTGTGGATAGTGTTTTTTCTTGTAGATCCCTTCAAGTTGTTCAGGATCACTGCATTGCCACTAATGGAGAAGTCCATTACATTCAATTGTACCACAGTGTATCAGTCTCTGTATACAATGTTCTCCTGGTTCTGCTCCTTTCACTCTGCATCACTTCCTGGAGGTCATTCCAGTTCCCTTAGAATTCCTCCACTTTATTATTCCTTTTAGCACAATAGTATTCCATCACCAACATATACCACAATTTGTTCAGCCATTCCCCAATTGAAGGGCATCCCCTCATTTTCCAGTTGTTTTTTTTTTTTTGGTCACCACAAAGAGCACAGCTATGAATATTCTTGTACAAGTCATTTTCCTTATTATCTCTTTGGGGTACAAACCCAGCAGTGCTATGGTTGGATCAAAGGGCAGACAGTCTTTTATTGCCCTTTGGGCATAGTTCCAAATTGCCCTTCAGAATGGTTGGATCAATTCATAACTCTACCAGCAATTCATTAATGTCCCCACTTTGCCACATCCTCTCCAACATTCATTACTTTCCATAGCTGTCATGTTGGCCAATCTGCTAGGTGTGAGGTGATACCTCAGAGTTGTTTTGATTTGCATCTCTCTGATTATAAGAGATTTAGAACACTTTTTCATGTGCTTATTAATGGTTTTGATTTCTTTAACTGAAAATTGCCTATTCATGTCCCTTGCCCATTTATAAATTGGAGAATTGCTTGATTTTTTTGTACAATTCATTTAGCTCTTTATAAATTTGAGTAATTAAACCTTTGTCAGAGGTTTTTGTTAAGAAGATTATTTCCCAATTTGATGCTTCCCTTCTAATTTTGGATGCATTTGTTTTGTTTGTAGAAAAACGTTTTAATTTGATGTAATCAAAATTATTGATTTTATATTTTGTGATTTTTTTCTAGCTGTTGCTTTTTTTAAAGCTTTCCTTTCCCAATGCTCTGACATGTATACTATTCTGTGTTCACCTAATTTACTTATAGTTTCCTTCTTTATGTTCAATTCATTCATCCATTCTTAGTTTATCTTGATGTAGGGTGTGAGATGTTGATCCAAGCCTAATCTCTCCCACACTGTTTTCCAATTTTCCCAGCAGTTTTTATCAAGTAGTAGATTTTGGTCCCAAAAGCTGGGATCATTGGGTTTATCATGGACTGTCTTGATGAGGTCATTTACCCCAAGTTTATTCTACTGATGATCCTTTCTGTCTCTTAGCCAGTACCAAATTGTTTTGATGACCATTGCTTTATAGTATAGTTTGAGATCTGGGACTGCAAGTCCTCCTTCCTTTGCATTTTTTTTTCATGATTTCCCTGTATATCCTTGATCTTTTGTTCTTCCAAATGAACTTTGTGATGTTTTTTTCTAATTCAGTAAAAAAAGTTTTTTGCTAGTTCAATGGGTATGGCACTAAATAAGTAAATTAATTTGGGTAGGATTATCATTTTTATTATGTTAGCTTTTCCTACCCATGAGCAATAGATGCTTTTCTAATTATTTACATCTAATTTTAATTGTGTGGAGAGTGTTTTGTAGTTGTGTTCATATAGTTCCTGTCTTTGTCCCGGCAGACAGATTCCTAAGCATTTTATATTGTCTAGGGTGATTTTAAATTAAATTTCTCTTTCTAATTCTCGCTGCTGAGATGTGTTGGAGATATATAGAAATGCTGATGATGTATGTGTGCTTATTTTGTATCCTGCAACTTTGCTAAAGTTGTTGATTATTTGCACTAGCTTTTTGGTGGGTTCTCTAGGATTCTTTAAGTAGACCATCATATCATGCCAATTTTAATACCTTCAATTTCTTTTCCTTCTCTAATTGCTACCACTTGTGTTTCTAGTACAATGTTAAATAATAGAGGTGATAATGGGCATCCTTGTTTCACTCCTGATCTCATTGGGAAGGCTTCTAGTTTATCCCCATTTCAGAGGATGTTTGCTTATGGTTTTAGATATATGCTGTTTTGAATACTTCTTTAAATGAATTTCTATCCACTAGAAGTTAGGAAAGCATTTTGGTTCAATTTAAGGGGAATATCCAAACAAGAAAATAATAAAATGAGTGTTATTATTCAAACAATGCAGATAAATTACTCTTGTTTAGCCTTAACTGTCTGTATAATTTCTGGCCCAGATTAAAAGAGGGAATGTTTTAATTCTTTACTTAGCTATATTTGTAGACATAGACAAAATTTCTCTCAAAGTTATTGCAAGGACCTAAATTTCTTTTGACCTAAAACAGCCTGTCTTAAGCAATGTGAAAATGACATAAGATCATATCTACAATATTCTAAAAATCAAGACACATTTGGTGTTCATTAAATGACAAATGTTAGGGACAATTGAGTCAAACTTGATTAAAAAGTACAATTCTGGATATATAGATAGCAGAAATGAAATGAATGTCCAGTTATTATAAGATAGACCAAACAAAAACCACTGAAAAAAAAGGAAGATTTCTAAGTAAATAGTAATTAGATAGCACACTTACAATAAGAAGAATAATTCCAGAAAGAAGATAATATAGCTTAGTGGATAGAAAAGTGACTTTGGAGCCAAGAAGACCCAAGTTCAAATCTAGCCTCTATTATATAGAAATTATTATGTGCTACTGCACAGCAAATGACCCTATGAAAGTAATTTTCTCAAGGTAACATTCTAAGACTGTAATTCACAATGACCAAACAAGTTGGATGTGATTGTAATGGAATATTATTAAGACATAAGAAATGACAAAAAAGATGATTAAAAAAAACAACCCTGGAACAACTTATTTGAAGGGATGCAAAATGAAGTGAGCAGAACCAAGAGAACATGGTACTCAGTAACAGCAAAAATATATGAAAATCAACTGTGGATGGATTAACTTTTATCATCAGTGCAAAGATCCAGGACAACTCCAGGGAACTCATGATGGAAAAGGTTATCATCTGCCATAAAAAGAAGTTAGGGAGTTTGAATGCAGATTGAGGCATACCATTCTTCACTTTGTTTTCTACATGAATTTCACTCTAGAATAAGTGATATGTGTTTTCTTTCACAAATGATGAATATGGAATTGTGGATTACATGAGAGCACATTACAACCTTTATCATTCTATATGCCAATTTAGGAAGAAGAAGGCTAACAAAGGAAAGAGAAAATGGATCACAAATTGTCACAAAACTATTAAAAGTATATATACATAAATTTTTAATTTAATTTAAATTTGATTCACAGTGAAGTTGCCAACCTGCACTGACAGAAAGAGTATCCTCATCAGATTTCCTTATTCCAATAAAATCAGAGATCTCATGCATGTTCTATAAGCAACAGAAATCAAATTACAAATCAGTGTCACTTTGTAAAAATAAATGTGATAGTTATTTGAAAGTAAGATTCCTGATGCTGAAGAAGTTGATGAAATGAGCAAAGATGTTCCCCAATTCACGAATTAGGCAAATTATATATTAACATATGTTAGAGTGCTTCACAAACTCATAGTTTAATCACTCACTCAAACCACTTTAGAAATAAGGACTGACTCTGGGTTTGAAAACTAGTTCAAGGAGAGTAAAACACTAAAAGGTAATAATATATCCCATTATGTAGAAATATCTATTCAGTGCTTCACACAGTCTAAATCTGGATTAAAACTTAAACAAATAACATGAAAGACAATCATCAGAGACTTTTTAAGGCATTGCTTTAGAATTAAAGAATCCAATTGCTAGAAACGATCTTAGAGGTTACTTCGTCAACCAAAAGCAGGACCACTGTAATTGCCTTTATGGTATTCTTGATGAATGATTTTTCAACTGTTTGAACATCTTTCATGCTGGGTAACATGCTAGTATTGCTATAATGATTATATAATAGCAATAATAGCTCCCATATATTGTTTTATGGTTTTATAGATCTATGTGTTCATGATTTTACAGAGAATGAAACTGAGGCTCAGACAGTGAAAGTCACTATTTAAAATCACACAACTAGTAAGGGACACTTACCAAAGTGCCTTGTACCTAATAGGTTCTTAATAAATGTTTATTGAATTAAATTAAAACACTAACTTCAAGACTCAACCCAGAATTTTTTCTTTGTGAGGTTATTGTCCCTCTATTGCCTCAAAAAACCTTTATTTCCAAGAGTGACACATATATTCCTTCAACAAGCTTCCCTAGCCCTTCCTTACAGATAAAATGGGTGACATTTACATTCGTCACATACTGACAATCATATCATGCCATCTTTTTCAAGGTGGAATTTTATTTATTTTTAATTTTTTTTATTTAACTAATTAATTTAGAATAGTTCTCCATGTTTACATAATTCATATTCTTTCCCTCCTCTCCTTCCTCCCCCTTCCTGAAGCCAAGGAGGAATTCCACAGAGTTTTACATATATCATTGATCCAGACCTATTTCCATGTTATTAACATTTGTCCTAGAGTGATCGTTTAGTCTACAACCCCAATCATATCCCCATCAGACCTTGTGATCAAGCAGTTGTTTTTCTTCTGCATCTCTCTTCCCACAGTTCTTCCTCTGGATGTGGATAGTGTTCTTTCTCACAATCCTTCAGACTTATAATAATGTCCTGGATCATTGCATTGCTGCTAGTAGAGAAGTCTATTACATTCGATTGTGCCAGTGTATTGATCTCTGTGTACAATGTTCTCACAAGATGGCATTTTAGTGCATATTGTGGTGGGTCTGAAGTCAAGAACAATCATCTTCCTGAGTTCATATCCAGCCTCAGACACTTATTAGCTTTATGACTTGAATGAGTCACTTAATCCTGTTTGCCTTCATTTCTTCATTTGTAAAATAAATTAGAGAAGAAAATACCAAACGTCCTCAGTATCTTTGCCAAGAAAACCCCAAGTGGAGTCATAATGTGTCAGACATGAATGATTTGACTAAACAACAATAAAAGATCTCCTCTCACATTCTAACATTGAGGACAGAGTCTATGTATTATTTCCTCATTATATTCCCAAACCCTAGTTTAGGCCCTTTTAGAACCTGATGGTACCTTAAAGGTTAACATCTAATTCAATGCCTTCCTTTTAAGTAGGGGAAGACCCAAACCCATAATGACTAAGAGACTTGTTCAAGGTCAGAGCAGGAATTTGAACCCAGGAAAGGTCCTCTGACTGAAAAACTTGTGTTCATGCTACAGTAGCCTGTTGTCTCCATAACCAAGTACTTCATAAATGTCTTCTGAATTAAACTGAAGTTTATTCTTCCTCTATTCCTTCCTCCCTTAGTTTAAAAAGTCTTCATAAACTCTTAATACTTGTAATCCCCAACCACAATCTTGGAATTCTGACTTCAGAAATCCTTCCCTATGGATTGTTTATTTGCTCAGTGTGTCTGTATTATCTACAAAGCCACTTGCTATAGTGTAAAGTATTCTTAATTTAGTCAGTCCAGAAGCTGGATTTTAATCCTATTTATTTTTCTAGATATTATCTACATGACCTTGGGAAAATCACATCCTGTCTGAACTTCAATGTCCTAGTCTGTGGGACAATGTAGTTAGACTTGATGACCTCCAAAGTGTCATTTATCTGGAAACCTATGATCTTTTCTTACCACTCTGAAACTTTGAATTAATTTTGACAGTTCCTAATTGGTTTCTATGATATCTTTCCTTTTTTTTGTTGTTCTATTCTATGCAGTCTATGAGATCTTTTCACTGTCTGTACTAGTCATAAGCTTGGATATTAAAGGTCATTAAAGGTCATAAGTTCTTCATTTTATGAATGAAGAAACTGAGAAGGGAGGTATCCTATCATGTTCAAAGTTATAAATAGTAAGGAAATTAAACCCCAAACCAATAACTCTGAATGTTGTTGTTTTTTAGTCATATCTGATTCTTTGGGACCCCAGGCACCATACCATTCTTGGAGGGTTTTTTTGTTTGTTTGTTTGTTGTTTGTTTTTGGGCAAAGATACCGGAGTAGTTGACATTTCTTTCTCCAGTAGATGAAGGCAAACAGACAGAGTTTAAGTGATTCCCAGGGTCACATAGGTAAGTAAGTGTCTGAAATTGTATTTCAATTCAACTCTTCAAGATTCAGGTTTTCCTGACTCCAGGCTTAGTGTTGCTTTTCCCTATATAACTTTTTAAGATATAGGCACCTTCAACTATGAAGAACATTTCTACAGTGATCATGTCTTGAGTACTTTTTTCATTGGAAAAATCTGAGTTCTCCACTGACTAACCCTATTCTCTTGCATTAAATGACCATAAAAGTAGTCTTTCTACATTGAAAAGTGTTTAAAATTTGTCCCAGTCCAATTGTTGTCTCCTGTCCTTTGTACTGAACATACAAATAAAAGAAAAATAAGTCACTATTCTCAAGGAGTTCATGGTTTAATGCAAGCAACATGCAATCAATTATATACAAACAAGGTATATACAGGATAAATTGGAATTGACTTCAAAAGGAAGCCAATAAGATTAAAGATGGAAGAGAAAGATTTCTTTTAGAAAATGAAATTTTGACTGAGACTTAAAGGCAATCAGGGAAGCTAAAAGGCACAGATAATTCAGGAGAGCTTTTCAGGCAAACAGGAAAGTCATTGAAAATTCTTAGAAGTGGGGGGGTGGAATATGGGTAGCTCAGCTCAGTGGATTGAGAGCTAGCCCTAGAGACGGGAGGTCCTAGGTTCAAAATCTGGCCTCAGACACTTCCCAGCTGTGTGACCCTGGGCAAGTCACTTGACCCCCATTGCCTAGAAGTGGGAGATATCATGTCAAATTCAAAGAACTGCAAGGAAACACATGTCACTCAATCATAGAAAGGGCTGTACATATACAATTATCAGCTTTGTAAAAAATGTAGACACAAGTTTAAGTTTAATCAGAATTAGTAACACTTTCTCAATCATTTTCTCAAATATAGACAATCAATAAAATAATATATCAAACTATATAACCTATCACTTAACCACTAATTAAATATGGGGTTGAATCAAAGAGAGAAGTTATAAATGATATCTGGATTTCATATGAACCTGAGTGGCCAGAAAGATGATGGTACCTTCAACAATACAAAGGAACTTATGAAGAGGGAATGGTTTTCAGTGAACAAAAGTGAGTTCAGTTTGAGACATGTTAAGTTTAAGATGTCTTGTGAATATCTAGTTTTAGATGTTTAAAAGGTATTTAGAAATTCAAATCTGGAGGTTGGAAGAAAGGTCAAGGTTGGACAATTAGTTCTGAAACTATTTGAATATAAGATACATGGAAGTTGATCCAATAACCAAAATAAATATTATAGAAAGAAGATTCAAGATAGGACCTTGGAAACCCCTATCTCTTCACTGTTAAAGATCATAGTAAGGATGAAAATTTAGCAAAACAACCTGGAATGGAGAAGTCAGAAAGATAGGAGAATTAGGAGAGAGTGCCACAGAAACCTAGAGAGAAGAAATTATCAAAGAGAAGAGTGATCAGTAGTTTCAAAAGCTGCAGAGACAATAAGAAGAAAAAGCCCTGACATAGATTTAATAACTTAGAGATCAGTAACTTTGAATTTAATAGTTTCAGTTGTATGATGAGGTTAGAAGTCAGACTGCAAAGAGTCAAGGAGAAATAGAGAGTAAAGGAAGTGGCAGCATCTATCATAAATAACCTTCTTAAGGAGGTTAGCCACAAAAGGGAGGATGCATGCATATAAAGCTAGTTAGCAGGTATGGATGGAATAAATGAAGTCTTTTTGAAAATAGAAAGACTAAAGTCTATCTATCCATTGACTTACCTCATTCAAAAACTTAATTGAGGAATAATATGGATTCATGAACAAAAGAACCTGAAGGACCGTAAGCCACTGAGAAGCATAATAACAGCAAAATACCATAAATATTTTTTCTTTAGGAAGAAATTAAAGAAATAACTGAACATGCAGACCATTAAAAATTAAATTGACAATATTTTAATGAACTGCCAACTCTGAAGGTCACCAGAATCAAATTATCTGATACCAGCCTATGAAATAAAGGGTCAAGTAAATACCAGATTAAAAGAAAAATTATTTGTCTGCAAAGAAATAATTACCTATTTTAATTACTAATAATTATCTATAATTATTTATTAAGTCAGATGCAAAATAATGAGTGATGTAATTACAAACCCAACACAAATATATAAAAAAACTATACATTCATTTTTACTATTATTATTTCCTCAAGTATTTTTTAAACATAGAAATCCATCACCACAAGAAAGAGCCTAGAAAAACCAAAAATTTTTAAATTTCACAAGGATAATTTCATTTTCAAGCAGAAAGAAATGACAGCTAAGATACTTTCAGAGGACAGATATCATTCTAAAACACTATGGAGAAAACTGACAAAAGACCATTGCAATCAAAATTACATCAGAAAATGTAGAATAAGGTGGGGAGATAAGTTTCAACTAAGTCTCTTTGAAGAATAATTTAAGATAAAATCAAAAGGATAGCCAAAAGTAAATGGAATCAGTCTACTAGCATTTTCATAGTGATTTTTAAAAAATTAATATAAATAGTGCAACCACAATATTTGAATTTAACAATGTCTGCATATTATCTAGTGATTAAAGAAAGTGATAATGAAATTTAAGGAAATGAAATTGCAAGATACACCAAGACCAGACTAAGTATATTCAGAAAATCCCATGCTGGATGAAATAAAGAGTATTTCAGAGAATTTCAGTAATCATTTCTCAAGATCTTCAAAGAGAATAGAATAATATAATAAACTGTTTTTAATCAGTTAAATCAGTTATAGGAACAACGAAGATAATAACTTTCACCTCAAATATTTACTTTTTCATTGTTTCATAGAAGTATTTGCTTGGGAAGTACAAAATAAAGCCTTGAAAGTGTTGCTCAGATGGGGTGATTTTCATAGATACAACAGAATGATGATTTTCTTTTAATAAATTAGACTCATAATAAACCTTTTCAACAATGGAATTAAATGGGAGTAGGTTTCTATGTTGTCAAATTACCATCTCTAAAAAAAAAAATCCATCTCTTTAACAAAAAAATATGTCTGGTCTTTCCTAATACTTGGATATCATGGAATGGGTCCATAGATTTAGAACAATTAAAATGACAATCTAATGGGCAATGGGAAGACACATAATGACTAAACCCAGGCAGTAATTTTAACAAATTTAACAAACCATTGATGGTTTATATATCAAAAATAGTTTAAAAATTATTCTGTAGAATTATAACTGAAAAAGTACATATGGAGTTATAAAGGATAAGCAACAAGAGATGGACAGCCTAAATTGTATAGAGGTTAAATTTGAAGTAATTAAAATAACAACAAAAGTAATATGTTAGTTAGATTAGTTTTTTTTAATAGTAAATCTTTATATGCCACTTGAAATTTTATAAAGTGATTTACACATATTATTTCATTTGAATGTCTAAATGACATGGGGCGATGGGAGGTAAATGCTACTATTTTCCCTGTTTTACAGAACCTAAAACTTAAATACAGAGATGATAAGTGACTTATGCAGGATGATGCAATTATTAAATATCTCTTGCATTATTTGAACTCAAGATTGATTCCAATTCCAATGTTCTGACCACTGTGATCCAATAATCACAATAATTTACTTTTATGTGGTGTTTTGAAGTAGCAAACTATTTCTCAAATAGATCTTCAAGGAAAGAGTGTAATTATTAGTATCCTTATTATTCAGATGAGGAAACTCAGGCAAACAGAAGGTAACCAACTTGTTCATCATAAGAGCTAATAATTATCAGAGACAGAGTTAATACCCAAGATTTCTGACTCCATATCTAGTGCTCTAGCCATGCAGAGATAAGAATTTTAAAATATGAGAAGTCATAAGTGAGTTATATGCATTTTTGGTTTTATTTGGATCAGTGATTTCATTAGTATTTATAACTCATGGATATGAAGCTCCCCCTATCAAGTATATCAGCACCTGCTTTGTGACTTACTGCATTAGAGAATTACCTGGGGACATTAAATGACTTGTCCAGAATCCTCAACCAATATGTGTCAGAGGCAGGATTTAATACAAGTCTCTCCTCCAAAATAAATGATTTATCCCATGCACTACAGACAAGACATTCTTATACTATTATTATGTGTTAAAACAAAAAATTCGCTAATCTGGTGTTCTTGCCTCACTGTCCAAAGTAAAGAATTACAAACTCTAAATCTGCTTCATTTGAAGTACAATAAATTATATTATCCATTTAAACCAATTTTTAAATCGTTTGTTTTCTTTTTTCATGTTTTGCATCTCTAGACTTTTATGCTCTCATGCTATCTAATAAATATTTCTACCCATAGTTTTGTGATGTTACGAGTTTTTTAAGCTTTCATTTGAATTTTTTTATCTTTCTTTTTTGTCTTAATTTTTTTCCTGGTGTTTTGCATTTGTCTCTAGATCTATTCTTTCCTCTGGATACACTCCCATATTTTTTTTTGTTTTTTCCTCATTCAAGGCAGAAGGAAAGTTAGAAATAATCTAGCCTAACCCCCTCATCTTAAAAATTGGGGAAATACAAGGCTAAAGAAGGGAAGCAAGGTTATACAGATTGATTTATTGATTCATATGGCATGAAATCAAGGTCCTTCTCTTTAAGAAGCTCTTCATCTTAAGAATGTCCTTCCAACAATGTGAAACTAGGAAGGAACAGTTCTGAGTAAAAAAGAATACAATGGTACTTTCACTTTACTACTCCTCAATATTACACAACTGATGATTCATTTCAGTTCATTATAGCAGACTTACAAACCATTAAAACCCTCACATAATCTCTTCTAAATTACATGTAGGCAACCTCCCTTATGACATCATTACCACCAAAATTCCATATTGTTTTCCCATCTACTCTCATCTTTTTATTTTCCTTTTCCCCAAGCTTTTATTAAGATTAAAATGAATAACTATTTACCAACCGCTTTCTTTCCTTTTTCTTCTCTTTCTCCTTTTCTTATTCTTTGTTATTTTCTTCTTCCTTGCCTTCACAGTTCTGCAACTTTTTTTTCCTCTCTTTTCCTTCATTCAGTTTCTTAGTTACTGCTGTTCGCTATCATTCAACATTGCCTGGCCAAAGAAAGGGTGAAAAAAATATGGACACAGAGTAGACAAACTATCACAGTTAGGCTACTTTGATTGCTTCTATTTTCAGTTCTTTCTTTGAATTTTCTGACATAGCTCATAGTCACTTCATGATCTCACTGTCTATCCCTTTTAAGTTATTGATATCCCTGCTTATGTTACAAGAATGTGCCCTATGTCACCCATTTCTCTACTTTATTATCTCCTCTTGGATATGTTGCTTAGGATGTGTGTAGGATAATATCATTTGATCATAACAACATACTATCATTTGAAGTATGTTGGGAATTATTCCAATTTTGAAAGTAAAAACACTAAAAGGGAGAGGAAATAAGTGACTTGGCATGCTCTCAAAGTGATCATGGGACTTAAGTTATTAGAAGCCCTGACCTTTACTTCCAGAAACCCAAATTAGCATTAAAATTTGGAGAATATTTCCAAGAGTTTTCAAAGCAAGAAAGCACTTCAGTGCAGTGAATAGAACATTGGATCTGAGATGTGAAATCCAGGGTTTAATCATACCTTCTTTGCTAATTGTGTGGCCATGAAAAAGCCCCTTCAACTCTAAGACACATTTTTCTAATCTATAAAATGGAAAATAACTTTATTACTTATTCCCAACCAAGTCTTATGAAAAGTAGATTCAACTATATGTATATATAGTAAAACTTTAAAATATTATAGAAACAGAAGTTAGGAGCATTAATGATGATAATGATGGTAGAGACAACAGGAACTAGTACAATTTGGGGAAAATGCCCAGAAGTACTCATTGGACAATTTTGTTGGGAATTCTACATTGGCATTATTTTTTTAAACCTATTTAAAACACAAATGGTTTTTGTAGCATAGATTGAAGATGTTCATTACTGCATGAATTTAAACTTGTGCTAATTACTTCACTAATAAATCTACACTGTATTCAAAGATTCTCGAGTAGAAAAGCTTCCATCTCATGAAGTCATCATACCGCATGAAAATTTTAAAAGACTATCCATTATGCCCTCTGATACATAAATAGATAGGCTTGCTAAAGGTAGTCCTATTCAATAAACTACCATTTCTCAATAAGAATTAAGACCCATTTTTCACAAGAAATTTTTCCATGGAAATTTCCAACAGAGGGATGGAGTCAAGATGGCTGCTTAGGACCAGCAAAAGTCTAAAAGCATTTGAAAAAAGTCAGAAATCCAAACTCAACAAGATGAAGCCACAGGACTCTCCTGCTGAACATGACTTGAAAGGTAGGCAGCAAGAGTCAATACCCATGGTATAAGGAAGAGACCAAACACTCTTCACCCACATTGTGTTGAGACATGTGATCAGATATGGGCTGGGGATTCCCTGGAGGAAGTTACAACCATAATAGAGCACCTCAGATTCAAGGCTCTGACAGCAGCTGGCAGGGAGGACCTCAGGGGGAGGGGGTGGCATTTGATAAACTTACAGAGTGGCAATTTTACAATCCATAGGGTGTGGGGTGGGGGAAGGAATTCAGTAGAAAAAAAAGGTGATGATTGAAATCTTCTACAGGTATAAAAATCAAAGAACATAACCAATAAAGAATGACTGGATTCAAGGAACTTCAAGCAGAACCCCCGAAAATCCAAAGGAATTTTCCTCAGGCTCTAGAAGAGCTCAAAAATAAATTAAAAAATCAAATAATACAGGCTTAAGGAGAATGGGAAAAGGAAAACAACAGTTTAAAAAAGCAAAATAAGTTATCTGGAAATAGAGGAACATGATTCAACACAAGAAAATAGTTTCTTAAAAGCCAGAACTGGCCATCTGCAAAAAGAGCCAAAAAAGCCAAAGGATGAAACCAATTACTTGAAAAGAAGAATGGACCAATTGGAAAAGGAGGATCAAAAGATAATGGAAGAAATTCAGTCTTTGAAAATTAGAATTGGGCAATTAGAAGCTAATGACTTCACGGGACATCAAGAAACAATTTAAAAAATCAAAAGAATGAAAAAATAGGAGAAAATATGAAATACTTCACTAAATAAACAAATGACCTGGAAAACAGATCAAGGAGAGACAATTTCAGAATTTTGGATTACTCAAAATTCATGACAAAAAAAAAAAGCCTAGACTTCATAGTGCAGGAAATTATCCAAGACAACTGCCCTGATATTCTTGAACAAGAGGGTAAAATAGAGACTGAAAGAATCCAATGATCACCTACTACATTAAATCCCCAAATAACAATTTTCCCAGGAACATTATAGCAAAGTTCAAGAGTTCCCAAGCCAAGGAGAAAATGCAACAAACAGCTAGAAAGAAATAATTCTGATATTATGGAACCCCAGTCAGGATAACACAGGACCTAGCAGCCTCTACATTGAAGAACTGGGTGGCTCTAAATAGGATATTCTGGAAGGCGGTGGAACTGGGTATACAACCAGGAATCAACTACCCAGCAAAACTGACTATATTCTTTCAGAGGGTAAGAATAGTACTTTAATAAAATAGATTTCTGAAGAAAAGACCAGATCTAAACAGAAAATGTGAGGCCCAAATATAAAATTCAAGTGAAGCATAAAAAGATAAATAAGAAAGATAAAAAAATAAGGACTTTAATAAGGTCAAATGGTTTATATTCCTGTATGGAAAGATAATATCTGTAACTCTTAAAAATTGTCATTATCATAGTAGTTAGAAGAGGTATACATACAGGGTATGATAATAAGCTATTTAGGATGATATCAAAATATATAAACCTGGATGAAAAAGAGGATAATACTAAGATAATACTAAGAGAAATGGATAAAAGAGAAGTAAAATGTGGTAAAATACATCACATAAAAAAGCACGGGCTGGGGGGTGGGGAAAGGAAAAGACCAATACAATGAAAAGGAGGAAGTTGGTGACAGGCAATATTTAAACCAAACTTTCATTGGAATTGGCTCAGAGAGTCAGAGGAATAAAGAGATTTATTAGGGTATAGAATTGTATCTTATCCTATCAAGAAGTAGAAGGGGAATAAGAAATGGGGTGGGGAGTAATACAAGGGAGGGAGAGGTTGGGGGAATGATCAAAAAGTCCTTTAGTAAGTGGCAAATAAAAAGGGAAGTGGTTGTAAGGGGAGTAATATAAGGGAGGGGGAAAGGGGACAACTAACTAAAAGCAAAACACTGGAGGGGATAGAAAGAATGAAAGGAGAAACATCAGGATTAAAGAAGGAAGTCAAAATGGAGGGGAATACATAGATGGTAATCATAACTGGGAATAGAAATGGGATGAAATCACCCATAAAACGGAAGTAGATAGCAGAATGGACTAAAAAACAGAATCATACCATAGGTTGTTTATAAGAAATATACTTGAGGAAGGTAGATTAAACAAAGGGTAAAGGTAAGAGGCTAGAGTAGAATCTATTGGATTGCAGCTAAGACAAAGATGGCAGGAGTAGCAATCATGATCTCAGACAAAGCTAAAGAAATTCTAATGGAATTTCTATGACATATTTTACTTTTGAAAGGTGTTTACTTTTGAAATAGTTTGCTCTTCCAAAAAAAGCAATGATTTAAAAGCTATTGATTCATTGCTTAGATGGATTATGGTATACTTAATGACATAGTTACCAAAAAAAAAAAAAGTTTAAAAACATGATGAGTAGAACAGTTGGTTCTTATGATCACTTAGATATGAAATATGGACTTGGCCCAAAATATTTTGTAGCTAGTAAATTAAACTATAAACCATTTATCAAGGTGTCTGAATATGGCAATGTATTTTAACCTCTCTCTAGCTCTGGGAAAAGTTGATGAACTGAATACATGTAAAATACAACCCAAATTTGAAATGTCTAATAGCTCCAAGTTAATGATTCATCACCACAGCTTTTTCTCTTAAAATACAATGCCTCCAAGTGCAGTCCCAAAGCCCCAAACACCTCTATTTCAGTGCATCAAATTATGAGTTGGTGAATAGAAAATCAGAAATAATAGATGTCCCTACCCTATGGGAGTTTGAGTACCTGGGCTGGAGTAATACCTATTTGTAAAGCAACCCAGCAATTCCCTTGTCTGTGACAACATGTTTGACCTGTATTTCTTTCCCAGTGAGTTTTGAAATAAGCAATTAGAAGACAGCATTTTCTTCTGCGTGATATATCATGTACAAAGAAATACTCGACCTTCAAAGCATGAGAAAAATCAAGAATCAGTGACTGGGCTTAGACTTTTCAAACACTTGCATAAGCTGAATGACTGGATTGGAATCTCTTGTGTTACACATTCTGTTCTAATAACAGGTTGGCTATTGGCTACATGAGAAATATGGACATTATGGCACAAGTCAGAACACCAGGTTCAACAGCTTTTGTTTCTATTAAAATCTTGCACTGGTAGAAGTTCAAAAAATTATCAAAGGTTCAGTGGGCGTGTAGAATATTTGGATCAGAAATAATGACAGCTCTTAACATAGCAAGAAGCTGATGCTCACCAACATCTGGTCAGCAGAAATCCATTCTTTTGGCAGGGATTTTTCTGCTAGTCATATGAGGAGAAGAGGAAATGTATGGAGAATTAGTAAATGGCTAGGATCAAAAATATCCTTTGCAATTTCTATCTCTTAGCAGATAATAGAATGTAAAGTAACTCTTGGAAGTGTAGCTATTCATCGTGGTGTTGGAGTTAACAACATATGAGGTCCAAATATCTGTTGAGCAATCTGTGTAATGTATAACATCATTTGAAAAAATAATGGGGGCAGTGGATTTCAAAATAGCTCCATAATATCATAGAAAATTAGAGATGGAAGGAGACTTAGTGATCATATGACCCCAGACCTCTCATTTTGCTTATGTCAAATTTGAGACTCAAAGTGACTAAATGAGTTACCCAAAGCAATAATTGTGGGTTTTTAATTAGTTGCTTACTGGCAATCTGTAGCTAGAGTCATGTGTACTCTGTCTCAGTGTATTTAGCAACAAACCATATTTTGAATACAAATAAAGAAACTTGAAGGGCTACCTTATTTTTATTTAATAATTTATGGGCTAGGAAAAATATATAATTTCCAAGAAAAGGAAATTGAATTTTATTTGAATATTTATTTTTTGAGTTCTTTGTTAAATATATGAGTTTTTTGGTCATAAATGCTTTCACATTCAGACCTCACCAGAGAGCTCTGTGAATCCTTATCAATGTCATTAAGAATTCTCTCCCTTTTTTCATTAATTGATATTCCATCTAACTTTCCTTTGAATTTTAAAATATCTTTTCTCCTAAAATCTAAAGTACACCTGACTTTTCCCCCAGAATTTCCATTTTTAAGTCTGACTAGGCCTAAAATTATTTATTCACTTTCTCTCAAGGTTTCTTTTGCTTTCACTTAAACCACCACCTCTTCCTTGTAGATAAAAATTGATGCATTTATGACATCCCTCCAAGTATTTTTCTACTTTTAAAGAGGTAAAAATGTCTATAGGAAAAAATTATAATAATTTATAGGTGATCTGCTTTTAATGGAAAGAGGCTTAGAGCAAAGTCTGAACAGCAGAAATTCTCTATCATTATCATTTCTTGTCTCTGTCAATTTGCAGACCTATATAAGAAACTTGTCCACTTCTCTCTGAACAATCATTCTATATTACATTCATGTAATGATATTGCTTCCTTTATTTTAAATTAGTTTATGCTTATCTTTATGTTCTTTAATTGTGCCTATTCATTAGGTTCATGGGTTTTCCTTCAGGCATTTTTTTTTTGACATTCAGTGCTAGTTTTTCTCTCCTTTTTATAAAAGGAATGTCTTATTCCTTTAAGTTTTAGAAATACATAAAACTAGTTTAATCCTTACATTAAACTACCAAATTCACTTTTAAAAGTTGAAAAGTCATCTTGGACCCTAAGTACTTTCCTCAATATTTCTTCCAGATATTTCCTCTTCTGAGTAATTGAATGGTTCTCCACTTTTATTCTCCTTTCTATGGCATACCCAATAATGGCATCCAGACTTAGTCCTATCCAGGTATTTGGCTCCATTTTCCCTCTATTTTCAGAGGTCTCAAGAGATAAATACTAATTCTAGACACATAGTAGAGATCCAATCCATTTTGCCAGTCATTTCCTATCAATTCCCTTCAAAGGGAATCCATGACAGATTGATCTGCTAGTTATTTTCCAGACCAACCATTTAACATTCTTCTTCCATGCTTTTGAAAACCACAGATCTGGAATGCCTCATTTGCTCATATCCACTTTGTTGAATCCCTAGATTTCTTTAAAGTACCACTCAAAAAATAACTTTTAATTAGATTTTGTTTGTTCCCTCATTTATTAATAATCTCTCCCTCTTAAAATTACCTGCAGATGCTGTATATTTCCTTTTTGTTTTTTTGTACATTAAAATGACACCAGTAAAATGGTCCCTAGAAAGCAGGAATTATTTAATTTTTGTAATTGCATTCACAGTGCCTTGTTTACTACATTCCATTTAGTAGGCATTTAATAATTATTTGTTGAATTTTATTTAATTAAAAGTTCCATATTCAAGTAAAAATGAAATGAAACTATAATCTGTGTTCATAAGTATTGAACTTACCTTGATAGGAGTCCATAATTTCTAAATAGGCTTTCCAGGTCTGTCTTATAGTATCTATAATTTATTTCTAAACAAATAAGTTGAAGTGAGTAGGCACTGGATTATTTGATAGATCTTCGTATCCCAGGCACATGTTTAGCATAGTATAATAGCATGCTCTCTGGTTTATGTCACATAATATTTTTATTAGCAATATGGAGCCACTTGCTGGAAATAGATTTATTAAATGTCTAAGATTCATGCCTACCAAACATAAGTATCATAATACATATGAATTTGGGTGATATTGGCTAATTTTTTTAAAAAATCAAGTCAAGGTAAATTTTCTTCTTTTTTTAACCTTTAATATCACAACAAGTCTCACAGTGATGACAAATTGCCTCCTTCTTTGAAATTTATAAGCCCAGAAAAAGAGACTAATACTCTATTTATGGGGCTAATTTGATTTTTCAGTTTAAAAATGTATTTTTACAAGATTTGTGCTAGGGCTTCAGTGATTCCACATTCAATTTGCCTGTGGTTTGTTTTATGTTTTTCATAAGAACTTGATTTCATCAGTATAGAGAACTTTTATATGAAAACTCCTTCTACCAATGAAAAATTATGTCACCTCTAATTTGTAGTCCTATAAAGTCAACTAAAAGGTTAAATGACTTGTCCATAGTCACACAACTGTTGTCAGAATCAGGACATGAACCCAATTCTAGATAAACTCTAGGCCAGCCTATTATTCACTATAATGTCCTGATTTTCTTGAGTTTACCCTAATGTTTCTTTCTTTGATTATGTTAAGGTAAAATTTAGGGATACACTGTTGTTGGGTCATTTGGCTTGAGTTATCATTTTCCCAATTTCTATTCCTATTGTTATCATTCCTAAAGTTGTGATTTCTATTATCATTATTATAGTTATTTTTATAATTATTATTTCTGTACTTGTTATTAAACTGCATATTATTTCTGATTAGCTTTAATAAATTTCTACACTCCATCACTCTGTGGCCCTTCTTGTCACAGATTATCAATCTTATCTCTTAAATATTTCAATTCTTTCCTCATTGTCTCTATGAGATAATTAGACTATTCCTCTTTTTCTTTGTTTCTTTTTGAAACATATACAGCTGTTTTTCTCAAATCATCAAGATCCATTTCAGGCCACATTGGGCAATGAGTTCTAAAATAATCCCTGATCACTTTGCAGGAGTTATTGACAAAGTGTCTTCGAATTTGTCTTATGTAATTTTCTTTAGAAAGGTCAAAATCTAGATATCAACCCCCAAACTCAGTCTATTCATGAATCTGGAAAGTGTCTCATCCTCATCTTGCTTAAGTTTTTCAAATTCCATCCATTTATCCATGCTTTCGGAGCACTCTCTCGTAGCAGTTAAAATGCCCTCCCTACAATGATATAGTTGTAAATAATCCTCAGAGTTGTTATAGTCCCATTAGGGATCCTGAGATGACCAGTGTGCTGATTTGCACCCCAGACTTTATTGACATGAGAAATTATTTTATTTTTCTCATATTCTATTAAGAAAGCCTAGAGAAGGTTTTCAATGTCTTTGTAAGATTGATTATACTGAAAAAATGTCTGCCATCTTTTTCATTACTATAAAGGGATCTTGTTCATATGTGGGAACATTTTGTGTGAATTCATTTATGTCTTGGAGAATAAATGGTATATGGTTCCTTAGAGTAACCACATCCCCATTTCATCCTATTTTGGGTACTTCTCCTAGAGGAAAAAGGCCTTTAGTTGAATTTGGTAAGGATGAGTCAGTTTGACTAAAAACAGTTTTGTTAGAAGGATGAGATATCTTTGGGGCTGGAATTGGTTTTGGGGTGGTAGAAGGAACAGGAGAAACCGGGATTTCAGGAGAAACTGGGATTTTAGGAGAAGGGTGGTGGGAAGTAAGTTCAGCCAGGAATTGCAAACCACAAGAGAAGCAGTCCAGCAGCTGAGCTATAGGAGAGGTATCTTCCAACTCCATTTCAGGGAAATGATTTTCTTCATTTAGAGGTTCAGAAACCGACTTGCAAAAGTCAGACATGTTTTGTGTGTGGTGAGTATTTGCCATTTTACCCTGTAAGAAATATTTAAAATTGTCCAATTGGTTTTGTTTGTCTGACTGCATTTTAGCTCCAAATTTTCACTGTGCAGAATTTCTCGTCACTATATTTAGGAATAAAAAAATACAATGACCTAAGAACATAAGGAAAGGGAGGGATTCTGAAATCTTTAATGTCCCTATTTTTTCAAACACCATGAAAAAATTTTAGAATGTAGTTGTCATTTAATATATTAATTATTTATAATTCTGGTTTTAGTCAGTAGATGTCACTACTGGCTAGGGGTTAACAGGGTGTGAAAATAAAAGATCTGGGTATTTTCTCTTTTAAGAGCATTTTAATCCAATTAATTCTTCTAGGTCAAAAGGATACAGAAAACAAAGCTTTTTGCCTGAGGCTAAGGCTGAGTTTTTGTTTAATTTGAGAGGGGTCACAAGCCTCTTCTCCTTTCCCTTCAGGGTAAACCCATTTCCCTATTTGAGCAATGCCTCCGCTTTTCCTAGCTGGCCTCACCAAGTTTTTTACTTCTCACTTAATTTTAAAAAACTAGAGACTCGTGGGGACTTGCAGAAAAAAAAAAATGGAATATAGATTTCCAGGAGCAGGACAAGGCCAAAACTTTCTCCAGGTTTCTTTCATAGCTAGTTAAGAGTAATTTAGCCAGCTAGTATTGTCAGTGAGGGCTGGCTAATTGGGTTGTTTGTTCCCTAAGGCAAGGGAGATTTGGAAACAGCTTCCCCAGCTAAGACCTCAGGGCCCTGACACTTTAGGTTAAAGAAATGGCTGTGTTCAACTCAATTTAAGTAGAAAAGAAAAAAATGTTTTATACTCACCTGATCATGCAGCTGTTTTAATTGTAGGCTTAAGAGGAGGTCGTAAAGAGAAAGAGGAAATAAAAGTTTCACAGAGATTTGAGGGTACTCGTCACAACCTTCGTGAATTAGCCAAACTGTTAAGGGTTGTTGGCTGAATATATTATATTAGTGGTTGCCAGGGATTAAAATCAATCCCAATAAAATACTCAAGTCAGTTTGAGATTTTATGGTGATTTAATTACAATAGAAAGAAGAAATTAAGAAATTAAAACTGAGGCAGGCAGAGTGGTTCAGTGATTTGTCGGTGGATTCACAGCTAGTAAATGTATGAGTCAGGATTTGCATTCACCTTTTCCTGATGCTCTCTCCAGCTCTCTATCCACTGTACCATCTGGTAGTAGTCAATGTTTCTGTGATCTCCCTAGGGTTGATGTTCCCTCCTGTTGTTAGCTCTATGTGACTTAAAGCATTCCACCTCAATAGAATTTATCTCTTGTACATTTCTAGTGCTCATTGTATGTCTCAACATTCCTCTCTCTTTGACCACAGGTACCTGGCAACTCATTTATGGTGGCCAGAATGAAGTTAGCAGCAACTATTTTTGGTATTGAGTCAAATCAGATAGAAGTTGAAGAGATGGAAGTGATTTTATCCAAATAGGAGAATCATGGAAGAAAAAGTATGTAAGAAAAGGTGAATACACAGATAAATACACAAAGAGCCCTTACTATACATAGACATAGAATATCATTCTTCCCATGATGCATTTATCTATACATAATCAGGACATCCCTCACATGGGCAGTAGGGTATCATCATGTGGCTCAAAGGGAAGCAGTATAGATCTAGCCTCTTCTCCCTTGATCCTTCATCATTGAAGGCTTTAATTCCTGCCACAAGGAGAGAAAAAGAAGGTAGAGGATAGTGGTGGATCCCTTTGCTCTCTTAAGAGAGATGGAATATTGGGCTAGAATTGCATCTGTTTCCTTAAATAGTGTTAATCTAGGCAGGGATGTGATTCTCTTGTTTACTTATGATCAATGTTTAATTATTGGAAGATGCACAATCTGAAGTTTTTAATGAAGGTTTGACCCTTTTCCCACTGAAAACCAGTTCAACAATGAATACAGATAGCACTTAGCCACAAACTCTATTTATCCTAAAATGTAGCAAACAGAAATTGAAAATGCATGACTTACTTTGTTTTTTCTGGGCAGTTATAGAATTAAGACTATTGAATATACCTGTTAATGGAAAGATGGTCATTTTGTTACTAAGCTAATGTCTAATTTATTACCTGTTTTCTTTCATATGTCAAAAGGAAAACCATTTCTGAGGTCATACAAGTAGGATAGAACTCCTGAAATGGAAATTTCCTGAAAGGTGAATGTCGGAAGGGAAAAGATTATTTTAGGAACTGACAAAAAGAACAGTAGAAACAATTCAAAGAACATGGCTTCAAATCTTATTTTTTTTCACTTGGGAACAAGGTCAAGTTAAATTAGATGGCCATAGAGGATCCTTTCAGCTTAAGCTCTATGTACCTATGCTCTGAGTACTATTTGTGAGGAAACACAGAAAACAGATATTAGAAAAGATCTGAGTAAAGGATATCAGAGGGAGAAAAGTGATAGCACAGGAACACAAAAGTCTAATCCTTCTTCTTGTAAAGGAAAATAATACAAATGTATATGTTGAAAACAATGGGGAGCAGGGGGAATTAGAGGGGAAGAAAAGTCTTGGGATTGGTAATAAAACATCTTGAAGAAAATAAATTATGCAAAAAGTGTTAAGCATTCCAGAAAAAAAGACAAAATTTTCCAACTAAGTAAATTAAGCAGAGTGCAGTGGGAAATAGAAAAAAAAAGAATCAATTAAAGTACTATGCTTTAATTGAATTTGTTACAATGAATATTTTCAAAAATGTTTCATTCAACTAGATAGTGTTTTTTCTAATGGCATTCCCTCAGTTGTTTCAAATTATTAACTTGTATATTTTTTCCAGAAAACCTTCAATATTTGCATTGTTTCTTGTACTTCATCTCATCATGTTATCAGTAGTGACTTATGTGAAGGAGCATATTAAAATGTATTATCAAGGAAATATATGGTAGTGTTAAAGAGATTTTGTATTAACCCCTCCTGTCTGGTTTCAGATGGGAGAGAGCAGGGTTTCTCAGTAGATCACAGAACTAACAGGTTCAGTGAGCAGTGAGCAGTGAGCCAGAGCTAAAGATGCCATGACCAAAGAGACCAGGACAGTGAGGAGAGGAAGTAGCAAGGGTTTTCTGAAAGAAAGGTGGTAAAACAGGGGTTGGTCAGTGAGAAGAGCTCCTCAGCAGAAGCAGCTGCTGAGGGAAGGGGTCTTTTGCCTCCTGATCTCTAGAGAGCAGGATGTCTGGCTCTCAGGCAAGGTGTTGCTGGCAGTTGACTGGTGACAGTTGACTGTCTATTGTTTTAGGGAGTTAGTTAGTTAGAGAATATTTTACAGATAGAGTAGAATAGATTAGGACTTGTGTGCCAGACAGAAGAACCTGTCCTGAGAAGACAGAGATACTATTAGGAAAATTTAGGTAGTTATTAGGAATTATTTGTTAATGAGACTTAATTTATAGGATATAAGATTAATAATCCTCAAGGGCCTTTCCTAAAAATAATAAACAGTATATATTTAAAACCATCAGCAAGCCTCATCAGCAATGAGGATAAAATAGAAGCCTTCCCAATAAGATCAGGAATGAAACAAGGATGCCCATTATCACCTCCATTATATAACACTAGCAACAACAATTAGAGAAGAAAAAGAAATTGAAAGTATTAAAATGGGCAATGAGGAGACTAAACTATCACTCTTTGCAGATGATATAGTGGTCTACTTAAAGAATCCTAGAGAATCAACCAAAAAGCTAGTGCAAATAATCAACAACTTCAATAAAGTTTCAGGATACAAAATAAACCCACATAAATCTTAGTATTACTATATATTTCCAACACAATTCTAGCAGCAAGTTAGAAAGAGAAATTCCATTTTAAATCACCCTAGACAATATAAAATGCTTAGGAATCTATTTGGCAAGACAAATAAAGGAATTATATAAACACAACTGCAACACACTTTCCACACAATTAAAACTAGGTCTAAACAATTAGAAAAACATCAGTTTCTCATGGGTAGGACGAGCTAACATAATAAAAATGACAATCCTACCCAAATTAATTTACTTTTTCAGAACCATATCTATCAACCTATCAAGAAACTTTTTTTTACTGAATTAGGAAAAAAAAAAACTATAACAAAGTTCATTTGAAAGAACAAAAGATCAAGAATATCAAGAGAAATGATGTCTTTCCATTGAGGAATGGCTAAACAAATTGTGGTATCTGTTGGTGATGGAATACTATTGTGCTCAAAGGAATAATAAACTTGAGGAATACCATGTGAACTGGAATGACCTTCAGGAATTGATGCAGAGTGAAAGGAGCCAAACCAGGAGAACAGTGTACACAGAGATTGATACACTGTGGTACAATCGAATATAAAGGACTTCTCTACTAGCAGCAATGCAATGATCTAGGACAATTCTGAGGGACTCATGAGAAAGAACACTCTCCACATGTAGAGAAAGAATTGTGGGAGTAGAAACATAGAAAAAAAAAACAACTGCTTGATCACATGGTTTGATGAGGATATGATTGGGGATGTAGATTCTAAGTGATCACCCTAGTGCAATTATTAACAATATGGAAATAGATCTTGATCAATGACACATGTAAAACCCAGTGGAATTGCATCAGCTACAGGAGGGGAGTGGGAAGGAGGGAAAGGAAAGAACATGAGTCATATAACCATGAAAAAAATTTCTTAATTAATCAATTCAATAAAATTTTAAAAAATTAAATTAAAAAAAGATTGATAATCTCTCTCTTTTCTATCTTTCCATCAGTATTTCTTTCTAAACTAACAAAGTTTTTTATTAAACTGTTATCCTTATTTTGTCAAACTACTATATTTAACCCTTACAGTTGGAAAATAAAGTGTGCTGGTTATGTAATGAACAGATAAATAGTTTGTAGGTTGCTCTGGCCTCCATATTCAAAAACTGTAGAAAGGCCCCTAAAGTATTGCATAGACCTTTAATGGAGTTTTATAAAAGAAAATGGACAAGCATCTTATACCCTGAAAAAGTATGAAAGAATAGCAATCTGCAAAAGAGGAGGAAATTCCAAGGAGATTACATGACATTATTGAATAATATACAAATAAAAATCTAAAAGCTAAAATAGCTTATTGTTAGAAAATCAAGAGTATATAACACTCTAGACAGCTAGGTTGGCTCAGTGTGGGTAGAGAGGCATACTTAAAGATGGAAGGTCCCGGATTCAAAATTGACCACAGACACTCCTTAGCTGTGTGATCCTGGAAAAGTAATTTATTTCTAAATGCCCAGCCCTTACCATTTTTCTATCTTGGGACCTACTATAGATTCTAAGAAAGAAAGTGAGGGTTAAAAATTACTATAGAATGCTCAGTATGGATGACTGGGAAATAGTAATTATCACTTCAATACCAGCTTCCTTTGTGCAGACACATATAATTGTCCTATTTTAAAAGCTTTCTTTGACTTTTCTGTAAGTTCTCATCTTGAACTTTGATTTCACTGTACCACCACTGAATTCATTGCTGGAAATCCTCTTGGTATACATACCTATCTCATCAATAGCCTCTGACCCTCTGATTGGAGGATGGAGACAGGAGTCCTCACCTTACATTTAATGAGGGGAGTCATGAGAGATATTGCCTCAGATATCTCTTCATTTCCCATCTGGCAACATTCACGTTATGGTACTTTCATTTCTTTAATCGTGTTCATTTTGGATTTCATTGACTTCATCCTCCCCACTCCCCCATCTCAGTACCTTTTCTCCTCCCCTATATCTTTCAGTTTTCTTTTGCATATCCCCATTAGACTGTAAGGAGATCTTGATGCTTGAGGGAAGAGATCATCTTTCTTTTTTCATATTTGTATCTAGCATTTAGTACAAAGTTTGACACATAGTAGGCATTTCATTTTTATTAATATAGATCAAATTAATTAATAAACAGGATGTATGGTCCAAAATACTACTAAGCCAAAGAGTTTTACAAGTATATGTACCTGATAGATAGACTGACTTCCTGAATAAATGAATGAAAAATCATTTATGAAGTATTTACTAGGTGCCAGGTCCTGTGCTAAGGGCTAAACAAACAAATAAAAGGAAGAATTATAAGTCCTACATTCAAAGGAGAAAACAATAATTATAAGCAAGCAAGGAAGCATTTAATTCTGATAAGTGATCATTTATTGCAAAATGTTGAGAAATAGACCATCATATCATCACTTGAACAACTCTAAACTTTATTACCCTCAGCTAACACCCTCTAATTATAACTTGCAGAGGTTGTAAGAGCAAGTTACAGAGGCAATGAAATATAAGTGTTCATCAAACTCATGCTACATTTAAACCCTTTTGAGAATGAGCCCTTTTCAGAAGCCTATGGATCACATAAAGAAGGTGAGGAAGTTCATCTGATATGAAAAAGCTAAGAAAGACAATGATCTTATATCCAAGTCAAAAATTGTTTATGTGCTTTTCCCCCAACCAGTCATTTGTATAAACCCAAGAAAAGAACCTTAAACTTAGAAAAAACAAAAACAAAAACTAAGGAATCATGAAATTCAGAATTTGTTTGATAATTATTGGGCAAATGATAGTTGGAAGGTCATGGTCTTGCCTAGTAAATATATTGCTCCTTCTCTTCCTTTCAGGTTCATTCAATCCACATTTATTATCAAATTGAAATTCTGGTGACTTAAATACAGATCCCCTAGGACAATTTCCTTTCTTCCTCAAAGATTTGAGTGCCAAACTAGCCATAGAGTCAATTAGCATTTATCAAGTAACTATCTATTCTGTAACAAACACTGTGCCATTAGGTATAGAAAAGCAAAAAAATACAAAACACAAAACAACAAAAACCAGTTACTGCTCTCAAGAAGTTCATGGTCTAATAAAGTAGAAGGTATGTATAGAAACAGTAAATTAAGAAGAATTGGGAAACACTGCTTGAAGAATGTGGGAATTTAAGACTTGAAAGGAATCAGGGAAACCAGGAGGTAGAGAAGCAGATGACAATTTGGGATGTGGGGGAAAGCCAGTGAAAACATTTTAGAGTGGAGAGTTAGAGTGTTGTGTATGAGGTATAATAAGTATCACTAAATCATAGAATATATGACTGTGAATAGAAGACTAGAAGGGTAAAAAGGGGCTCCACAGTAAAAGGCTCTGAAAGTCTGGGAATTTTATATTTACTCTTTCAGGAAATAGGGGACCGATAGAGTTACAAAATGGGAGGTGATAGACGGGGTCAGACCTGTGTTTTAGGAAAATCGATTTGACTGTTGAGTGGAGTATGGATTGGAATGGTGGAAGGCTTGAGGCAAGGTATTGTAATAGTCCAGGCATGAGGTGAAGAGATTATGTACTAGGGTGCTTATAGTGTCAAAGGAGAGAAGGGATAGAGATGTTGTTTAGGTAGAACTAAATGAACTGGACCACTGATTGAATATGGATAGGATGGGAGAGTAAGGAGGTGAGGATGCCATGTAGGATGCAAACCTATTTACAGAGACAATGACAAACTTCATTTTTTTCGCCCAGAAATGTTCCAACTCCATTTTTATGAATTCTGACATCTCTTTGTCTGATTATAATCTTTTATAATTCAATTATTTCTTCTACCTTTTGACCCCTAACCTTGTTCTTCATCCTCACCATTCATCCATTAGTTTCTGACTAGGTCATCATCCCTTCAGTGAATACATTCTCTTTCTTTCACAATCTTGACATCTTGTAACAGTTTAACTTTTACACTAGCCTTCATAGTTGAGTTCTTTTTGTAAACTTGTCATATCCCTGGTCATTCCTTGCCAAGCTTCAGCCTTGGATTACTCCCTCACAAATTAATGAAGAATAAAAATGTCCTGAAAGTCTATCAATGGTGCTTTTATCAGTGTGTTTATTTTTTGTGCAGATGTCAATCACAACTTCCCAATGCCATAGAAGACATTCCTTATGAGTTGTTATGAGTTAAAAGATGAATCACCTGGTGGCCAACACTTTGGGCCCATCTTTCTTTTGAAGAAATGCTAAAAGGAAAAGTCTTTTTCCAGGGGTTTTACCTTAGTTACATTTCAATTTATTCCATAACATGCAGCTTCATACCTTCCATACCCTTTATAAATAATGCAACACTATATATAGTTCTTTTAAATCTTTCATGCCTAAGAACCATTAAAATTCATTAGATCATGTACAAATTACTTTCTGAAGGTTCTTTTCAAGATCTTGTGTTATAAATGCAACTGAAAACAGAGTGGTATATTGTGTTCACATAAATGAAGACTGTTGATTGACTTTATCAAGATATTATCAAGATCTTCAAGGTACTCTGGAATTTCAAAGTAAGAAAAGTAAAGGGCACCTTTACATCCCCTTGTTTTTAGGTAATCGAAAGATTGGAATATAATGGAAAGAATGATAGATTTGGATTAAGAGGAAGTCATTTCAACTCTCAGCCCTTCTACTGTGTTACTTTGATTAAGTCACTTAACTTTTCTGGGCCTCAGTTTCCTCAACTATAAAATAAAAGATTGGACAGGGCAGCATAATAAGTTTCTTCCAGCTCAAAATCTACAATGCTATAATTATTATGCCCCACCATCTTTAGTTAAAATCCTAAACTATGTGTCTACTTACATTTTATTTAAACCAAGTGGACCTCAATTCCTCATCTATAAAAATCAGTAGGCTTTTAATCTAAAATCTCTTCATGGTCTAAGTCTATAATACTAAATATGATTATTTAAGATATCCAGGAAAAAATGTTATATATTTTCTTCTTAAAGAAGCAAGGTATAGTGAATGAAGAACTAGTTTTATAGTTAGGAATCCTGGGAATCACTGCATGCCTCTGAATATGTGATATGGGGCTACTCATGTAATTAGTAGTCATGAAAACTATTCAATGTCCCAGGAAATCCATACTCTAAACTGCATACATGTGTATTGTCAGAGTTTCCCTGTTAGGAAGAAAGTAGGGGGGTTTTATTTAGACAAATTTAGTATTAGGTGTAAAGATTAAAATTTAGGGAAGATGGGGAGACTGATCATCTGAGGCAGGTAGAAATTAGTTTCTCTCTGCAAGGAGTATTATATTTTTTAGAGGTTTATTAAAGGTTAAAAATTAAAGAAAATATAGGATAAGAAACACGTGTCCAGGCCATAGAGAGGCCTAGACACAATCTCACCTACATTATGAAAATAATGTAAACGTATGATCATTTGAAAAAAATTAATTTTTTTCCAAAGGATCATGAAAACATAATCAATTTAAAGATTACAATAATTTGAGGATAAGAGAGGGAAAAAAAAGAATAAAACCAATAAGTGCCGAACGCATTGACAAAAAGCCAGTTAGGGGGCAGTCCCCTTTGGCATGAAAGTATACATACAAATAAATGTTCAATCAACCATACCCAAAGTTCATTTTTGTGCAGCTTGTGGTCTGGAGGCTTCTTCATGATGGCTTCTCCAACAGTTCAGTTTCTGGATTCAGAGAGGTAGCATTTTCTTTACCTAAAATTCTTCTCAAAAGGAATTTAAACTTTGCAATTTAAATAATGATATTTTTTTACATTCCCCTATTAAGAGGGTGATATAAAAAAAGAATCACTTAGGGATGCATGGCTGAGGTATGAGGTATATGAATCAATTGGCAAGAGATATTAAAAGACATCAGAAAAATCGAAATAAAAAAAGAAAAATTTCTGGATGAAAATAGACTATCAAAGTCTTATGTGTAAAAATTCCAAGTAAAAGAAAAATAATCTATAACAGGTCCTTGAATCAGGGCCCAATCAAAATGATCTAAGCAATGATGCATTTACCAAGTCAGTAGCCAGGACTACAGAAAGGTGCTACACTATGAGAGGCAGAAAAGGGGACCAGATTATAGAAGCCAAGTAGGAGCCAAGGTTTTAGGGATACTCATCTGTGAGTATCTTCAGAGTGAGTGTGGACACAAGGAAAGCTTATGTCTTAACACATGTTAAACATAGTAACCTCGAGTCTTTACACTAGGTTCAAGACCTTTGTATTGGCCTAGAAGTGCATCAATCCATCCTGGATTGGCTTTTCTTTGGCTTTGTGCAATGGCTCTTGTGTATATCTTGTCCTGGAATCAGACAGAATCATTAAGCAGTCCCATAATTTATTTAAATAATCAGTGGCATCATTTTTATAGTCACAAGCCTTTTAGGGCATGCATTAGCAAATGTATTTCAAACTTGTAGTACTGAAAAATCAAAAGGTTAAAGAAAATCTTAATTCTGGTGACATGTGCTTCAAATATAAAAAGGAGAGAAAAATAATAAAAAAAACTGAAAAAGTATATTGCACATGTAAGAAAATATATATTAATAAAAGAGCTTTAAAATTCAAAAATATAGCTTATAATCACTGACACTCTGTGTCAGTTAAGAAAATATAAAATGCAAGGCTTTCTCACCAAAAATGAGATCCATTTCCTCTTAATATCTGGCCATGATCACTGTGAGTAGAAGGCAAATGATTTGAACAAGGTTAACAATTTTTTTCATTTTTAAAAATGCAGTAGCACAAATATGTAGTTATCAATATCCCCAAAATTCTCAATAGCCCAATTAACTACAATAGCAAACAAACACACTTTCATATTTCATATAAGTTGCTGTATGACATTTTAAAACCTATGAATTGATGGACATTTGTCACAATTTTTACAAACATAGCAATCTTTCAACCTTGGTAATAAACATATTTTTAAACAAAGTAAAACTCATCGTGGGTTAAGAACATAATCAAGAAATCTATATATCATTCTGGTAGAAGTAAAATAGTGAGCTGAAGAGTATAAATAAAGGGGTGCTCCTTTTGGAGGCTTTTAGGGATACAAATGCCCTGAGAATAACTGCCCAACTTCCATTCATATGTGGGAAGGTTGGGGGTTATAAAATGAATTTCACTTCAGCTACAATTGGCCTTACCTCATGGTAGAGGCAGGCAAAAATAACCAGATTGTTAAAAAAAATTCCAAAAATCATATTTAAAAAACCCTTAAAATCAAATCATTTGAGGTATTTAGCACATTAAATTTTTCCAAGGTTGTTAATACAATTATAACCAGTTCTGAAGTCCATCTACCCTCAGCAAAATAGAAAAAAAGCTGTTTTTTCATATATGGGCTTATTCACAATAATATTTGTTCAATACAGTTGTAGGGGAAAAACAACAGAATTTTTAAAACTCAGTACATTCAAAATAAATTCAATCAACCTTCGGTTCAAGCAGAATAATATTTAATCCAGTAATATATGATCTTAAAATCACAAAGTTAAACCATAACAAAAAATGCAATAGAATACAGAGATTTTTATAAACTATTGGAGTCTGAAATGCCTCAAAATATAGCCTTTAGTCTCTTCAAAGTTCCTTGGGTTCTTATCCATTTAAATGCCTATTGTCTGAAGGCAGAGTGGTAAGGGCTAGGCAATGGGTTTCAAGGGACCTGTCCAGGGCCCCATAGCTGGGAAGTATCTGAGGCCAGATTTTAACTAGAGACCTCCCGCCTCTGGGCCTGTCTATCAGTCCATTGAGCCACCCATTTGCCCCTTCAAAGTTAGTTGAATCTTCTCCCTGATATGCAGGTGAAGTCAATGCTATTACCAGAACAGTCAAAAAGTATCTTTTTACACAGCCCATTAAAAGCCCATTGCTTTTTTAAGTTTTTGTTTGAAAAATCTGTTTTTTCTATCTAGTCTCTCTTTTCCCTCTCCCATGATATGATCCTTCCTCCTGCCCCAATCCACGTGGAGCCCAGGCCACCCACGTGGATCCAATACACCCCCATTTGCTCAGAGGCTTAGCCTAAGGGAAAATTTCCCATTCTCCTTTCCCTCTAGTCTCTCCCCTCTGCCCATGTGGGCAGTAATGGGACAGAGCAATGGGTCTTTCCTGCTCCATCTAATCTAAAGGTATGCAAATAAATCAAAATTCTCCAGTATATGGGAAAGACCCAACCCCCTCCCCATCTATTGAGCTAAGACCTGTGGAAGGAATCCTGCTGACTGGAATCTCAGGGTGAAGGTTACAACCTTGATGGAGTACCTAGGTATCAGTTTGGGAAGCTCAGGGCTCTGACCAGGCAGCTGTTCCGGGTGGATACTAGAAAGGAGTAGAGAGGAAGACCTAGAGTAACTACCTTCAGCCTCCAAACCTTCACTTTCACCTTCAGCTTTGGCTGGAAGCTAGGGAAGATCTGGCCCCAGGGCACATTAAAACAACTGGTAAGCTCAATCAACATAATCCAATTAATCAGCTAAGCAGAGAAGAAGCCCCTTCAATACAGAAAAGCCCAAACTCACAGATCCTGCAAATAAACAGAGGGGCAAGAATATAGCCAATAAGGAGGGGGAAAGAAGGAAGAAATATGAGTAAACAACAGAAAAAGAAAAAAAGAAATTACAATCATCAGCTTCTTTCCAGGTAATGAACAAAGAACAAATGGAACAGAGGAGTACCAAAGAACACCAAGCAAAAAAAAGTCAGGAACTCCAGCAAATTGGAATCAGTCTCTGGAAGAACTCAAAACACAATTGAAAAAAAAAAAACACTTAAGAGAGGTTGAAGAAAATTTGGAAAGTAATTTATAAAGCAATATAGGTCATTTGGAAACAGAGGCACATGAACCAAAACAAGAAAATGGTGTCTTTAAAGTCAGAATTGACCAGATTGAAAATGAGGCAAAGAAAATAAAATATAAAAACAATGATCTACAAAGAAAAACAAAATAAAAGGAAAAGGAAGTTCAAAATGTCAGGGATTAAACTCAGTCTTTAAAAACTAAAATCAAAAAATTAGAAGTGAATGACCACAAATCAGTAAGAATCTACCTAATAAAATCAAAAGAATGAAAAAAAAAAATAAGGAAAATATGAAATACCTCATGGATAAAACAAAAGACCTGAAAAATAGATCCAGGAGAGACAATTTAAGAATTATTGGACCACTGGAAAATCATGATGAAAGAAAAATGCTGGACATCATTCTATAAGAAAT
The DNA here is from genome assembly GCF_027887165.1 of Monodelphis domestica. NCBI lineage: Eukaryota > Metazoa > Chordata > Mammalia > Didelphimorphia > Didelphidae > Monodelphis > Monodelphis domestica. The sequence continues at coordinate 187,477,229 of NC_077229.1, forward strand.
TATCCAAGAAAACTGCTCCAATATTCTTGCACAAGAGGGTAAAGTAGAGATTGAAAGAATCCACAGATCACCTCCTACATTAAATTCCCAATTGACAACACCTAGGAATGTTAAGGTTAAGAACTAGCAGGCCAAGGAAAAAAATATTACAAACTGATAAAAAGAAACAATTCAGGTATCATGGTGCCACAGTCAGGATTACAGAGGACCTGGCTGCATTCATACTGAAGGACTAGGAGGCATGGAATATAATATTCTGGAAATCAAGGGAACTGGACCTACAACCAGGAATCAACTACCCAGTAGAATTGACTATATTCTTGCAAGGAAAAATCTGGTCATTTAATAAAATAGAAGATTTCCAAGCATTCCTGAAGAAAAAGGCTGGACTTAAATAGAAAATTTTATGTCCAAATATAGAACTAAAGAGAACCACCAAAAGGTAATTAAGAAAGGGGGGGAAATTAAGGGACCCAATAAGTTCAAATTATTTTCATTACTCTTTGAAAGGATAATATTGCTAATTCTTAGCAATTGGGGTAGCTAGAAGAAGTATACCTAGGAGTTACACTGATAAACTGGATAGGATGATATGTCAAAAAAATAGGGGTAAAAAAGAGGATAATGCTAAGAGAAATGGGAAAAGAGATAAAGGTTGAGGACAAGTAATACTTAAGTCTTACACTCATTGAAATTGGCTCAATTGGTGGAGAGAGGAGCAATAGAAGGCAGGGAGAAGTTGGGGGTCATTTAAAAGGCACTATATAGTAAAAGAGGAGTAAAACAAATGGAGGGGGTGGAAACGGGTAAAGGAGGAGACTGATGAAAAGTGAAAAATTGGAGAGGAGGTTAAAAGGGATAAGAGAATCAAAGGAGGAAATCAAAATAGAGGGAAATACACAGATAGCAATTATAACTGTGAATGTGAATGGAATTAACTCATCCATAAAAAGGAAGCAGATAACAGAATGGATTAAAAACCAGAATCCTACCATATGTTGTTTATAAGAAACACACTTGAGGCTGGTAGACATACACAGAGTAAAGAAGGCAGGAGTAGCAATTATGATGTCAGACAAAGCTAAAGCAAAAATAGATCTGATTAAAAGAGATAAGGAAGGTAATTGTATCTTGATGAAAGACAGTATAAATAATGAAGAAATACCATTACTCAACATATATGCACCAAATGCTATACCATTCTGATTGCTAAAGAAGAAACTAAAGGAGCTTAAGGAGGAAATAGATAGTAAAACCTTACTAATGGGGGTGCCTCAATCTTCCTCTATCAAAACTAGATAAATCAAACCAAAAAATAAGTAAGAAAGAAGTGAGGGAAGTGAATGAAATATTAGAAAAATTAGATAATAGATATCTGGAGCAAAATAAATAAGGATAGAAAGGAATATACCTTCTTTTCAGCAGTACATGGCACTTAAACAAAGATTAACCATGTACTAGGACATAAACTAATGTAGAAAAGAAGAAATAATAAATGCAAATTTTCATATATAATATATAATATAATAAATATATCATATATCATATGTATGATATATTATCATTTGACAAAAGACAAAAGAAAATAGGAAGGAATCTATTTGGACAAAAATCTTCATAGCAACATTTTTGTGGTGGCAAAGAGTTGGAAATTTGGGGAATTCTCATCAATTGTGGAATGACTGAACAAGTTGCAGTATAACTATAACAAATAATGAGCAGTGTGGTTTCAGAACCTGAATAAGTTTTACATAAACTGATGCAAAGTGAGATACTAGAATCAGAACACTGTATATAATAAAAGCAATATTTTAAGGATGATAAACTGTGAAAGACTTAGTTACTATGATCAAGACAATGATACAAAACAATTTCAAGGGATCAATCATGAAAAATGCAATCCGCCTCTAGAGAGAGAACTGATAAACTGTAAAGGCAGATTAAAGCATAGTTTTATAAACTTTACTTTTCTTACTGTTTGTGTTTTCTTTTGCAACATGGCTAACATGGACATATGTTTTATATGACTTCACATGAATAATCTATATTAATATTGTTAGCCTTCTCACAAGTGTTGGAGGTGTTGGAAACTCAATATTTAAAAAATGAACATTAATATTTTTACATGTGCTTGGGAAATATTTAATGAAATAAAAAATATATATCAAGACATTCATTCAGTTGCAACAGATAGATTCTTGTATTATGGGAAGATTTGAAGAGAAAAATCAAAATGAAAATGGTAAAGGTGAAGAGAAAATGATAAAAATAGATATAATTTTTCATTAAAATATGACATATAGCTTTTATAATAACTTTGTGTACTTATTTTAGCATAAATCTATGTATTTTTATCTTTCCAGAAATGCCACTTAGGGATACAGTTTGTTGCTGTTTATCCTTCATTTTCAAAGAGGACAAATGACAACATGGGTTGATATCTTGACTTGTGAGTGCATTGGATTTAAATGAGGCAGAGTACCATAAAGTTATCAGTCTCACTCTCTCTTCCAGAATCATTGGTGTCCAATGGCAAGACAAATGTCAGAACAATTGACAATGACACCAGCTGCATCTTGCTTTTCTCCATGTCTGACCAAGCTCTAAGCATTCAACAACACTTGCTTTAGTTGAGTCCTTTTCAGCACTTTATAGTTTACCTTTCACCAAACTCACATGATACAGTACAAATATGGTAATTTAAACTTATTTTTCTGGTTTTATTTTTTATTATTAGAAAATGTACATTGAATGCAAAGATATGTGGTGTAATTAAATTAAATTCAATAACCAATGTTTATGATTTGTCCTCTATTTACAGAATATCATCAGATGTGCTTCTTAGAATAATAATAGGACCACCAAGTAGCTCCTGCAACTGGAGGGTCAAACATCTGAATTTCTTCTCTCTCCATTTCCAATCATTGTGAAAACAAGAAAAGTGGTGTTTCAATAGGAATGCACTTGCATTATCTTTGGAATATGGTGACACAGTAGAAATCATAAAAAAGCAGTCTGGATTTGGGAGGAAGTGTGTAAGACCCTAAAAAAGGGGAAGGTATTCACTGAAATGTAGGAATGATGCACTTACGATAATAGTGAGTTTGGTTTCGTCTGAAAAAACAAAATGTCAGAGTGCTTTATTTTTCTTGACTTTTTTTTAGCTTTATTTAAGCCTGAACTCAAGCAATGCATCCTTTTGGAAGTCTTTTCTGACCCCCATACCAATCTAGTTGCTAGTACCCTGCAGTCTAAGGTTACATTTCTTCTAATTCCTATTTTTTATGTTTTGATTTGCATATTTTGACTCTACCATTACATTGTAAACTTCTTGAGGGGAGGGATTGTTTTTGTTTTTTTTTCTTTGCATTCCAAAGACTTGCTGCATAGTAAGCTTTTAATAAAGAATTATTAATTTATTGATTATTGATTATTTATGTTTGAGGATCCTTTGAACCTTTTATACCTTATGAATTTTCTGCTGGATTAAAAAAATGTTACCTACTACAAAAAATGCATTTTTATGTGGAATGTTTATATGAAAATGGAGGTCCCTCGTGAATGACACATTGAAAATTAGATATGAACCATATATAAGCTATACCTTTGATAATTTTCCTGGAGTAACTCCAGGTTGGGTCAATGAGCCCAAGAAAGAATAACTTTTCATGTGAGTTTCTTGAGACGAGACTTGACCTCTGTATAAGCCCAGAGTTTTGGAGAGAAGGATAAGCTGTGCTATGGGTTACATGTAAAGCAGATATATGTCTTCCTTTATCAAGAATATTGGTTCTGAGAATGGGATTAATTTTATATCCAAGATGTCATTTCTTGGGGAAAGTGGAGAGAATGAGTCAAGAGCTTAGAAAACAGTTTACCAAGCTGATAATGGAAACTCAGTTCCCATGGACCAAATGTCTTCATTGGCCTTACTGAAGATAAGGACAAAGCCTTAAGAGACAATAGGCTGTCCTCTGCTGCTGAAGCCTGAAGACACAACTGTGAAAGAACTGCTGAATGAGGCTGTAAAGCCTCCTATTCCTGGGATCACTGATGGAGCATGTTTTCCAAATTTATGTTAACTGTTATCTGTTTTTTGTTGTTTGTGACCCTGTGTTGTCATGTACACACAAAAGGGAGCTTGGGAAAAGAAACCTCTAAGTGATTCTGAGCTAAATTGGTTTCTATCTGTTTCTTTCTGTCTCCCATTCATTCTGGAAAGTGGGAGAACAAATAAACCAGAGAATGTGTTTGAGAAATTCAAAAAGAAATGTGAATTTTTGGACTTCTTAAATTTTAAACCACCTAACTAAGTGAAAAAGGGAAAAAAAAATCCTTTTACTTTTAATAGAGGACAAAAGCAAAAAGATCTGTTTGACATTTTCCCCTTTTTTTTTTTTAGTTGGCTACTAAGGTGGGGTTAAGGAGGAAGATTAGAACAAAAGAAGGGGAATTTTTGATCCCATGATTCAATTGGATTTTTATTTAAGATTAATTTTTAAGGTTGATGTATATGATTTTGGAAAATCACAAATGATTCTGAAATACCTATGGAATTAAGTGAAATGACTGTAAAGTGATTCAGTGTTGAAAATTGTATATCAGTTATATAAGGATTTATTTCATAAAATGTTTACTTTGCAATTCTTGACAGTAGGAGGGTCCTCTCTCCCAGAGATTCTTCAAGCAACTTGGAGCAAAGGGAGCAAGTTTTCTGAGAAGACATATTCTTAGCCATCAGAATATGATTTCTGAGGATGAAGATGAAAAGTGTCCAATTATGCTTAAACAATGTTATTTGGTGTTGTTGCATATAGGGGAAATTGAGGCAGGTAAGAACTACACAACCCTGAAATTAAAAGGAAAGGATTGTGTGGGATGAGATTCAGTGTGTAATTATCAAATTAGTATCTGGCTTATAACACCTATTTTCAAAACTCATTAGTATTACTATTCCATAGAATAAAACTGGCCCTCCATAATTTTTTTTTAGTTTTCCTGACATATTTTCAAAAACCTTGAAAAATGTTTGTCTGTAGCCTGGAAAAAATGCCAGCTCTAAGAAGAGGGGCAAGAAAAGCTGAAAGAGGAAAGAAATGGGTGTTTCAAATTTATCTTTACTGTCCCAGGCTAAAAATAGCATGATAGTCACAAGTTTTTTTTTTTAATACTGTTGGTCTTTAGAGGTACATAATAATGAAAGTGATGCACTCAAGACTGTGAACATCATAACCCTACTTTATACAGGATTGGACAGAGAGGAGGAAAATCTTGTATCAATATTATTATAAACGTCTGTGTTTACATGTAGAGAGAGGGCATTTTTGCTGCAAGCATCTTATCAAGTCTCCTGTCTGCTTGTTAGAGTGATTTCTGGGTGTACAAGCTCCCCCTCAAAGTTCCCCCCAAACTCACACATGATTCAACATATTAATATACATTCATTGAGTTCCCACTATATTCCAGGGAATGTGTTAAGTGTTGAAGATTCAAAGGAAAACCAAAACAGAGTCCTCATCTTATATGCCAATATATTTCCATATACCATTGAAACAACTGCTCCAGAACTTCTGCAACCTTCTATGGTGAGAATGCTTTTCTGACTCCAGTAAGTAAAACTAAAAATTAAAACCTCAGCTACTAAACAGTTAAGGTGCATACCTTTTCAGAGAGTGAATCTCCATTAGAGCTTTGGTTTATATATATATATATATATATATATATATATATATACATATAATATACTTTATAGCTCCTATTTTATATACTTTATAGCTCCTATTGTAAACCTCAAATTTCCTTAGACTTATAAATGTTGGAAATTTCACCATTGGGATATTTCATACTTGGAAAATTTCTTACTGATAGTCTATTGGAATGGGAACTCCATTGGCATGGGAGGTTCCTTCTCTTCCCTTCTTAAGATTACTTTAGGACAGAAACCCTTTGCTGAACAATGGAAAGGACTTTGACCTATGCTTAAGCATAGAACAGGAATTTCTTTGAGTCTTGATTGATTTTAGAATTGATACAATGGAGATACTTGGAATAAATCTCCACCCTATTCAGTCCTAATAGGATTGAGTAAGGGCTGCAGCCTAGATCAAAATTTAATTATTCCAATCTCTACCATACTCAAGTTAACAGGATTTAGAAAGGGCTGTAGCAAAGGAGTATAGATTTAATCATTTGAAATATGACCTTCAACAGACATGTGCAAAAGCCAGAAACCTCTGGGCGGTCCTGGGTTAAGCGAGAGCCTCCATTGACAGGGAAATTGATGAAGAGTGATTGGTAGATGTGAGGACTGAGGGGAGGCAACTTGGATGGTGTCCTTAAAGATAGGAGGGTCTGGAGACTGGGGGGTGGTTGAGTTTTTGGTCGGTGTGGTTCCTGGGCTCGGGGGAAGCTTGCTCTGAAGGAAGCTGAAGGTGGGGGCCCCTGAGACTGTTTCTCCATTTTGGACACGTGAGTAATAGGGACTGATCTCTTTTCTTTGCCCCAGCTATCTAAGGGCTTGGGCCTTTTGGCCCAGCCTAAACAGAAGGGGTATTTAAGCCCTATTCCCTTCTCTCCCCTTTCTCTCTCTATATATATCTCTAATTCCTTTCTTGCTCCTATTGTAATTAAACTCCAAAAAAGGCTGACGGCTGACTTGAGTTTTTCATTTAGGAATTACATAGCTGATTCCTGGGCGACCTTAAATTAATATATATCAGTCTTTTAAAGTGATTCCCTTGTAACATTGTGGCTGACCACACGGGAGTCTAAAGAATCCTCTCAATAAAACTTTTTCCTTGCCTTTTTACTATACTGTTTCATCACTTAGTCCTTTTTTTTTTAACAAAAAACTTGGCTTAAAGACACAGCTGCTAGAACACGTGAGTATAAAAAACTTTTTCTCTTTTCTCCTTAAGTTAAATTGGAATCAGCAGTTTTTTTCTTTTTCCTCCCTTTAATCTTAAGGGACAGCTGGGTAGCTCAGCAGATTGAGAGCCAGGCCTAGAGACAGAAGGTCCTGGGTTCAAATCGGACCTCAGATACTTCCCAGTTGTGTGACTCTGATAGACAGAAAACAGCTGTTTTAAATCTCAGCAACAGGACTCTAAAGTCCTGGCTGGAAGAACTGTTTCTAAATATCCTTTCCCTTAAGGAACAACTTCCTGGATTAGAAAAAAAAAACCCTGTGGAAAGTTTGTTGCTTTGCCCTGCTCCCCACGTGTTTTGTGAAATTACAAAATATATATATAAAAATGAGTACTACATTCTTTGACAATTATATGGCAGCTGAAGAAGTAGGGGCATTGAGGAATGAAGGATACCTCCAAATTTTTATATTAATAGGTACTGTCATTTTTGTAATCCTCAATACTATATTTAGAGATGAAAAAATAAAAAATATTGAGGATAAAATAAAACAAAATGAGGATAAAATAAAACAAAATGAGGATAAAATAAAATAAAATGAGGATAAAATAAAACAAAATGAGGATAAAATAGAAAATATTGAGGATAAAATAGAAAATGTTGAGGATAAAATAGAAAATGTTGAGGATAAAATAGAAAATATTGAGGATAAAATAGAAAATATTGAGGATAAAATAGAAAAAATTGAGGATACAATAGAAAAACTTGAGGATAAAATAGGAAATATTGAGAATAAAATAGAAAAACTTGAGGATAAAATAGGAAATATTGAGAATAAAATAGGAAATATTGAGGATAAAATGGGAAATATGGAAGATAAAATAGGAAAAATTGAGGATAAAATGCAAGCCCAATTAGAAGATCTAAAAAGTTTCTTACAGGATCAATTGACAAACAACCACTCTACCAGAAACAGACCTGTTTCTGAACCTTTGAATGAGGAAATTTCCTTCCCTGAAATAGAGATGGAAAACACCTTCCCTATAGCCCAGTTAACAGACTGCTTCTCTCGTGTAGTGCAAATCTTGTCTGAATTTAATCCCCAAAACCCTTCCCCTGCAATCCCAGCTTCTCATGTTCCTTCTCCTACAGAAAACCAAATTCCAATGCAAGGGAGATCTTGTCCTCCTAGAGAAACCTGTCCTTGTCAAACTGACCCACAGGTGCAAAATCCAACTAGAGGCCTGTTTCCTCTAAGAGAAGTACCTGAAATAGGACGAAATGGGGATGTGGTGACTTTAAGACATAGGATACCATTTACTCCCAAAGAAATAAATGAATTTACACGAAATATCCCCACATATGAACAAGATCCTTTTCTAGTAACAAAAAAGATGGGAGACATATTTTTTCAGTATAATCCGTCTTACAAGGACGTTGAGAGCTTACTACAGGCTTTTTTAAGTGAACGTGAAAAAAATAAAATAATTGCTCATGTCAACAAAACCCGGGGGCGTAATGCAGCACATTGGCCATCTCAGGATCCCGAATGGGACTATAATAATCCTGAGGACTATCTACAACTATACCGTTGTAGAGAGGCCATCCTCACGGCCATGAAGGAATGTGCGGACAGTACAGATAAGTGGATGGAACTGGAAAAAATTAAGCAAAAGGAAAACGAAACACCTTCCAGATTTATGGACAGAATTATCGAGTTTGGGGACAGATACTTAGATTGGGACTTAAATAAAGAGAATAGTTTAAGACAAGTTAGAAGAATCTTTGTAAACAATTCTTGCAAAGTAATTAAAAATTATTTTAAAACACAATGCCCAAGATGGTCAGATATGGACCTTGAAGAATTGCGAAAAACAGCTATATATGTTTTTAAGGGAAACGAAGAAAAGGAGAAAGAGAATAATGATGACATGGAGGAAATGAAGAAAAAAATGAGATGTGTAATAGATAGGATAACTAAATTAGAAAGTGGGCATGATAATGAACCAACAACAATTGCCCCTCTCCAGAAATCCAATTATCAATCCATTACTTGCCACTTCTGTGAGAAGAAGGGCCACAAAATGATGGAATGTAGAACCTTTCTTAAGATGTTTGGAAGGAATACACAGTTTAATAATGGTTTTAGAAATAATAACTATAGAAATTATGATAATGGTTATAGAAACCAGAATTCTAGAAATTATAATAATGACTATGGAAATAACTATAATGAATATAGAAATAAGAACTTTAGAAACCAGAATTATAGAAATAGGAATTGGGAATTTAATGACAATGCTCAAATTGAAGAAAATTTTAATGATAATACTCAACAATATATGAGAAATGGCGCTTGTCCAAAAATTACTCGAGGTACTAATGACCCTCAGAGAGGTGCCCTTCAGGGGGGTGCCCAAGGAATATCCCAAACACAATGATGGTGCCCGGGGGGGGCTGGAGCACAGGAATCAGAGGATACAACCTTTGATTTCCCAGACCCTGATGTCCTACTACCCATTGTCCCTATCCACTGCCCTCCCCATACTAATGAACCCCATGTTACCTTAAAAGTGGGTAACACCTATTATGATTGTCTATTAGACACCGGAGCTTCCTGGTCTGTATTAAAGAGAACACCTGATTTACAATGTTATTCTATTGGCTCAGAGAATGTAATGGGAGTATCAGGAATAACCCAAAGAGTTAAAAGACTTCCTCCTAGAATGGTGTCTGTAGGACCCCTAGAGGTACAACACTCCTTCCTTTTGATGCCTGACTCCCCTTTAAATTTGCTGGGGAGGGACCTTCTATGCAAACTCAGAGCCACAATAACCTGCTCCCCAGATGGCTCATTATCATTAGAAGTACCAGAGGAATCTTTAAATTTACTCCCTGTACTTCTCTCGGAAAACCAGGAGGCAAAAGAACCTTCCATTTTTGAAATACCTAAAGATATACCGGAGTCTCTTTGGGCCACATCTTCTTCTGATGTAGGCTTACTTAAATCTGCTGTTCCTGTGCAGATAAAAACTAAATCTAGCCCACCTCCTTCTATCCCTCAGTATCCCCTCTCAAAGGAGGCAATTGAGGGTATTATACCAGTTATTAACTCATTAATAGAACAGGGAATAATAATCCCTTGCAAATCTGAATACAACATGCCCATCCTGCCAATTAAAAAACCAAAAAAAGGACCCGATGGCAAACACATCTATAGATTCGTACAGGATCTAAGGGCAGTGAATAATCACGTTATAAAGAGACACTCCGTAGTTTCTAACATACATACTATTATTTCATCTATTCCTAGCACAGCTACATACTTTACAGTAGTAGACTTGTGTTCAGCTTTCTTTTCCATACCAATACATGAAAACTCCAGGCATATTTTTGCTTTCACCTGGAAGGGCTCACAATATACCTGGTGTTGGCTGCCACAGGGTTATGTCAAAAGTCCGAGCTTATTTGAGCAAATTTTGAGCCAAGACACAGACAATATAACATTTAAAAATAGCAAATTAATCAAATATGTAGATGATCTACTCTTGGCTTCAACAGATGCAGAAACATGTCAAGAAGATAGCAAACACCTTCTTTTAGAATTGCACAAAAGAGGACATAAAATCTCTAAGGATAAAGTTCAATGGTGTCTCCAAAAAGTAGAATATTTGGGATTCATCTTGACTGCGGGTGCTCGTTATATTTCTCCAAAACGAATTGAGAACATTCAAAAATTGAGTGCTCCTACCACTAAGAAACAGCTGAGAGCAATTTTAGGAGCAACAGGGTTTTGTAGACAATGGATTCCTTGCTATGGGGAAATCACTAAACCCCTTATAGCATTAACAAAGGATTCGGTTCCTGAACCCCTCAAATTAGAGCCTGAACACTTGTCAGCTCTAACAGATCTGAAAAAGGCTATCATGTCTGCCCCTGCTCTAGGCATCCCAGATTACAACAAGCCATTTACTTTATATGTGCATGAGCGAAGAGGAGTAGCCTCTGGTGTGTTAACTCAGACTTTGGGACCTTCTCAGCGCCCAATTGCTTATTATTCTGCCCAACTAGACCCAGTAGCAGCAGGAGCACCACCATGCCTTAGAGGAGTAGCTGCTACAGCCTTACTAGTAACAAAAACCGTTGATTTAGTATTGGGATGTCCATTAACAATAATGTGCCCACATGAGATTGAAGCATTATTGGTAAAACATAGAACACAGGCATTCTCGGATCAGAGAATTACAAGGTATGAAATAACCTTATTAAATAGTGAAAATATTACCTTGAAAAGCTGTTCAACTCTTAACCCTGCCACCTTGCTTCCAGATTTACCTAATTCAGGAGAACCACTACATAACTGTGAAACATTAGTGTCCATGGCAGAAAAGCCTCGAGATAATCTCTTGGACACTCCCTTAGACAATGCAGATCTGATTTTATTTACCGATGGTTCCTCTTTTATGAGGGATGGCATACGTTACACTGGAGCTGCCGTAGTCTCAGAATTTGCCACTGAATGGTCAGCTTCACTACCTTCTAACATTAGCGCTCAAGGAGCAGAACTCATAGCTCTAAAACAAGCTTGTATAATTGCCAAGGATAAAAAGGCAACAATTTATACGGATTCTAGATATGCTTTCGGCATTTGTCACTCAGTCGGGATGCTATGGCTACAAAGAGGATTTTTAACCTCAGCTGGAAAATCCATAGCTAATGCAGAAATTATTAATGAAGTTCTTTCTGCTCTCAAACTGCCTAAAGACCTAGCTGTAGTTCATTGCTCTGCCCATACAGGTGGCTCTGACCCTGTCTCTAGAGGAAATGACCGAGCAGATGCCGCTGCAAAACTAGCAGCCATAGAAGGACCTGGATTAATTTTAACATTAACAACCACTGATAATTTAAATTTATCACTTTCCTATAATGAAAAGGAAGTGGAAAAATGGAAACAAAAATTTAAAGCAAAACAAATTAATGGAGTATGGGTGTCATCTGAAGGAAAACCCCTGCTCCCTAGAAGTTTCTATAACCAAATTTGCCAATCTATTCATAAAAATGGTCATTTTGGCACCCAGGGCATCGTGGACTCTGTCAAGAGAGTATGGATAGCCCCTGGTATAACTACTGTAGCCTCTAAAGTATGTTCAGCCTGCCCTATTTGCCAGGCATATAACCAACATGCATATCATGGAAAAGCCTTTGGGGGACGTCCTCTGGCTTACACACCTTTTGAACATCTACAGATAGATTTCATAACAATGCCAAAGGCTGGACGTTATAAATTTTGTCTAGTAATTGTAGATCAACTAACCAGATGGCCGGAAGCATTTCCTACGACCCGAGCCACAGCAGATTTTGTTGCAAAGATACTTTTAAAAGAAATTATTCCTCGTTTTGGCCTACTAGCACGTATTGACTCCGATAGAGGGAGTCATTTTACCGATTCTGTCTTAAATCAAATATATTCTTGCTTGGGGATAACTCCAAAATTCCATGTTCCATATCACCCCCAGAGCTCAGGCCAAGTGGAGAGGATGAATAAAGAACTTAAGACTATGATTGGCAAATTATGCACTGAGACCCATTTAAAATGGCCTGAAATTCTCCCTCTGGCCCTATTTTATCTTAGAAGCAGGCCTAGAGGAGACTTACATATTTCACCATTTGAGATGCTTTTTGGACATCCGCCTATACAGGCTAAGCCTTTCTCCCCGGCTTATACATCGCTATTAGGGGGAGATATTACTATTGCTTCCTATATACAGGAGTTACAGCACAAACTACGTGAACTTCATGAATCCGGAGCTGCAGTACAAGCTGGACCATTAGACTTTTCTCTGCATGACCTGAACCCAGGAGATAAAGTTTATATCAAGAATTTCAAGCGAACTGGAGCAACTGAACCTTCATGGGAAGGACCATTCCAAATATTATTAACTACTCCAACATCTATAAAGATTGGAGAAAGAGACTCTTGGATTCACTGCTCACATGTGAAGAAAGCATCTTCTGCTGGGACTGATTGACTCTATCCTATCATATGAATTGTGACTCTATCTTATCATATGAATTGGAGATAATAATCCATAGACAAATGGATGCTGTTTTTTTTTTCAAGAATATATTGAATTACTGATTTTTTTCTTATTTTTTCTTATTTCTTTTCTTTTATTTTTTGATCAGAATATTTGATTTTTTTCTCATTTTTTGTACTGAAGGTACACATAATTAATATTAATATTTTTTCCCTGCAGTAATACAAGTTAATATATATACTCTTGCTATAATATCAATATATGCCTAAAAGCTTTAAACTATGGGAACCTGCCATTTATTGATAAAATATTATAGGACTGTGATTAATGTTTGTGTCTGATTCCAGGAAAAGGGATAAAAACAAGGAGCACAGACTAAACCTGAATAGTGCCAATAGAGCACACATGAAATATTAAAGTGAGACTCAAGGTTGCGACGCTTAACTTATGTTTAAGTCGTAGGACTTCCTTGTATCTACACTCCTTTTGAAGTACTCAAACAAGTACAAAGCTTGACTATCATGCTAGCTCCCTATATCTCTGAAGGAAAAAAATCAGACAAGGGAATGACATTTCCCCATCAAAATAGAATTCTAATTCTTTCCTTCTTATATTATGGCAACTTCCTGTAGTCTTGGCTACAAATGGCTAAGTGAAATATTACTGTATTCTGTCCTACATACTTGTGGGATAGAAATTACTTTAAACTGGACCTATACAAGGCCTATTTTGAATTTTTCTTATGTTTTTGATTATTTTTCTATTCTTTTGATAATTGACACATACACCCCCATAACTGAACATTGCATTCTGAGCTAAACTTGATATTTTTTTTTTTACTTACTTCAGGGGGGATTGTATTTTAATTTAAAATCTAAGAATTTTTGAATTTTTTTTGTTTGAGATTTTATTTTTATAAAAATCCAAGACTTTTGTTTAAGATTTTACTGTTATAAAAAATTTCAAAGATTTTGATTTTGTTCGAGAAAAGATCTTCAAGAAAGAAGCTTGAAACTTTTATATCCAGAGAATGAACTGTTGCAGAAAGATGCCGAAAACCTACACTTCATCAAGAAGATCAAGAACGAACTTTGGATGTGATTGAGTGGACTGAACTTTTGATTGAACATTTATTGTAACATTTATGCCAAAAGGGACTGCCCCTAATTTGGCTTTCTGTCAATGCGCCTAGCAAACATTGGTTTTGCTTTCTTTTCTTTTCTATTTCCTCTCTCACTATTCTAATTTCTCCTAGAAAATTGAATATTGTGTATATCTTTAGTTAGAAGTGAATTTAGAACTACAAAATGATTATGTTAAATGATCAATGGGGAGACTAGTCTCCCAATGATCATCAGGGGGGATCAATGTTACAAGGGAATCACTTTAAAAGACTGATATATATTAATTTAAGGTCGCCCAGGAATCAGCTATGTAATTCCTAAATGAAAAACTCAAGTCAGCCGTCAGCCTTTTTTGGAGTTTAATTACAATAGGAGCAAGAAAGGAATTAGAGATATATATAGAGAGAGAAAGGGGAGAGAAGGGAATAGGGCTTAAATACCCCTTCTGTTTAGGCTGGGCCAAAAGGCCCAAGCCCTTAGATAGCTGGGGCAAAGAAAAGAGATCAGTCCCTATTACTCATGTGTCCAAAATGGAGAAACAGTCTCAGAGGCCCCCACCTTCAGCTTCCTTCAGAGCAAGCTTCCCCCGAGCCCAGGAACCACACCGACCAAAAACTCAACCACCCCCCAGTCTCCAGACCCTCCTATCTTTAAGGACACCATCCAAGTTGCCTCCCCTCAGTCCTCACATCTACCAATCACTCTTCATCAATTTCCCTGTCAATGGAGGCTCTCGCTTAACCCAGGACCGCCCAGAGGTTTCTGGCTTTTGCACATGTCTGTTGAAGGTCATATTTCAAATGATTAAATCTATACTCCTTTGCTACAGCCCTTTCTAAATCCTGTTAACTTGAGTATGGTAGAGATTGGAATAATTAAATTTTGATCTAGGCTGCAGCCCTTACTCAATCCTATTAGGACTGAATAGGGTGGAGTATCTCCATTGTATCAATTCTAAAATCAATCAAGACTCAAAGAAATTCCTGTTCTATGCTTAAGCATAGGTCAAAGTCCTTTCCATTGTTCAGCAAAGGGTTTCTGTCCTAAAGTAATCTTAAGAAGGGAAGAGAAGGAACCTCCCATGCCAATGGAGTTCCCATTCCAATAGACTATCAGTAAGAAATTTTCCAAGTATGAAATATCCCAATGGTGAAATTTCCAACATTTATAAGTCTAAGGAAATTTGAGGTTTACACTAAGTAGACTGCACATCTCAAATAATTACTACTAATAATAATATATATATTGTATTTTATAAAACTCTTGAGAAACAGTTTAAATAAATTGTCTTTATTCAGGCATGTACACTATTTCAATGACGGGGGGAAACTAAATTCCATTTGAAAACCAATTATTTTAATGCTTTTTAATAGAACTATACTCTTGAATATAAAAATACATAATGGGGTCAGGAGGGGGAAGCATGAGGGAACAGAAACCTATATTTGCCTAACATAAATAAAAGAGATTTACAGGAAGAATGGAAGGTAAAGGGAAGATTGTGATTAATTAAAAAATAAACAAACAGAGACAGAGAAGAAGATATAACCTGCATGCAATTTCCAAGTTTCTTGGGAATTGGTGTCCCTTAAATAACAGTCAGTTAGCATTTAGAAAACTGAATTATCTCCAATTTCTCTTTTTGCCCACAAATGACACCATCTTCTATTCTCAGGTTTAACTCCTTTGTAATCCAAAGAATCCTGCATTGTTTTGTTCTGTAACAAAATAAATGTTAAAAAAATTAACTTTATTACTTTTAACTTTTAACAATATTCATAACATTAAAAACATGTGTCCAAAATGCAAAGAGAAAAAAATGACACTTAAGAATGAGAATAAAAAACAAAAAGTAATAGCAATCAGTAATAGAATGATTAAATATTGAATTTTTATATCTTTAGACCAAACACTGTTCATTCATTATTCTCCATTTGTTATAAATTTGCTACTTGGAGTCTATAAATAAAATGGGTGTAAAGTATTCAGGAAGTTATCTGCAGACAGGTTCCTCCCCTAATACAAATTATTCTAGTTTATTTTTATTAGCAACTTCAATATGAAAAAGCAAGGATAGAAGATCAGAGTATCCATCCAAAAACAATTTGTAAAAGGGAAGTTAGGAAGTTCAGTGTATTGAAAATTGATTCTAGAGATGGGAGGTCTTAGGTTCAAATTTGATCTCAGACACTTCCTCACCGTGTGACCTTGAGCAAGTCATTTAACCCTAATTCCTTAGTCCTTATTGTTATTCAGCTTAGTAATGATATGAAGACAGATGGTAATGATGTAAAATATATAAACAATCTGTAAGAATTTATTAAGTATCTTTTATCAACCACTTTGCTAATGCTAAAATCTAGGAATAAAAGTGTAAAGAATGAAATAATCCCTACTGCAAATGGGCTTACATTGTAATATAGGAGAGCAATGCATTTATAAGAATACATTCACATATATTGAATGATTATAATTATTAAAATAATATAATACATATTAAATTATAATATGTAATATGCTTTATGTGAATGTATATTCATATGTAAATATAAAATGAAAAATGCAAATATATTCAAAACACCAAATTATGATGTAGTTTGGGAGGACCATATGAGAAGTAAGGAGAATCCAGAATAGCTTCATGATTGAGGTGAATCTTAAAGAGAAAGACTCTATAAAGCTTAGTATGCTTAATACAGGGTCTCCTACATAATAGGTACTTAATATTTATTGAATTGATTTGAATTTAAGCTCGGGCTAAAAGGAAGTGCATTGCAGGCATAGAGAACAGCCAGTGCAAATACACAAAAACTGCAAATTGAATACTGTATATGAGGAAATAAGAAGGCAGGTTTGGTTGGATTGCAGAATGTGGGAGGGGTGACTAAAGTCAAAAGAGGTCTCCAAAAATTAATTTAGTACCTCACACCTAGCACACTGGCAAATATGGCCTCAAAGGAAAGTGATAAATGTTGGAGGGGATGTGACAAAATTAGGACACTAATATACTGCTGGTGGAGTTGCAAATTGGTTCAACCATTCTGGAGGGCAATTTGGAACTATGCCCAAAGGACTCTAAAAGACTCTCTGCCCTTTGACCCAGTCATAGCACTGTTGGGTTTCTACCCCAAAGAGATAATAAGGAAAAAGACATGTACAAGAATATTCATAGCCTCACTCTTTGTGGTGGCAAAAAAATTGGAAAATGAGGGGGTGTCCATCAATTGGGCAAAGACTGAACTCACTGTGGTATCTATTGGTGATAGAATACTATTGTGCTGAAAGGAATAATGAACTGGAGGATTTCTATGTCAACTGGAACAACCTCCAGGAATTGATGCAGACTGAGAGGAGCAGAGCCAGGAGAACATTGTACACAGAGACTGATACACTGTGGTACAATCGAATGTAATGGACTTCTCTGCTAGCAGCAATGCAACAACCCAGGACAATTCTGAGGGACTTATCAGAAAGAACACATCCAGAGAAAGAATGTGGAAGCAGAAATGCAGAAAAAAACATATGATTGATCACATGGTTGAATGGGGATATGATTAGGGTTTTGGCATTAAAAGATTATTCTATTGAATAACATGGCAATAGGTTTTAAACAATGATATATGTATAACCCAGTGAAATTGTTTATCAGCTCCAGGGCAGGGGTGGAAAGAGGTGTGTGTGTGTGTGTGTGTGTGTGTGTGTGTGTGTGTGTGTGTGTGTGTAAATAATGAATCATGTAACCATGAAAAAATATTCTAAAGGAAAAAATATTAAAAAGTAAAGGAAATAAAGATGGGGAAATTAATTTAGTACCCTATTATAAAAGGCTATCAAAAATAAAAAAGTTTATATTTTATTCTAAAGTCCATAAAGGTATATGGATATTGAGTGAGTAACGAGGGTTATTATGAACTTTAGGAAAATCACTTTCACTGTGTAGGATTGACTGGAGTGGAAAGAGATGAGACAAGTAGAGCAGTTAGTAAGCTGGTAAAAGTTGACATGAAGAATAAGAAGAAATCAGAGGAAAATAGTGATATAATGATACCAGGAGTTATAATAGGTTTAGAATCATAAAATATTTTGAAGATCATTTAATTCAATCTCATCACTTTTATAAAGAAATGGAAAATAAAGTTAATAATCATTAAGAATCTTGTCTAATATCACCTGGATGTCAGGGCTCAGGTTACAGTGGTTCTCAACCTTTCTAATGCCGTGACCCCGCAATACAGCTCCTCATGTTGCAGTGACCCCAAACCAAAAAATTATTTTGGTGGCTACTTCAAAACTGTAATTTTGCTACAGTTATGATTCGGAATGTAAATACCTGATATGCATTATGTATTCTCCTTGTTACAAATGGAGAGGTTGAGAACCGCTGGCTCAGGACATTCAGAGGTATTTCCACACTGCTCTTAAAGAGTAACAAGTAGTCTCCAACTTTTCCATATATTCTATCATGCAACATTTCACTAATGCTTATGTAATATCATTGCATTATTCTCTAGTTAATGTAGATTTTTCCTTTCTCCTTTTTCTCCTCCAGAAAAAAAAATGTCCTAAATTATTTGAGGATGAAGACTGTTTCTTCTACCTCTTTTTTTTTTATCCCTCTGCTCTCATCCCTAAACCCTGAGAATATAGCAGTTGTATGGAAATTCCTGTCAAATGAAGAGCCTGTGATAAATAATGCATTTAGCTTGTCTGAGGAAATACTGAAGTGAAAAGTTTCTCATGATAAGTGCTTTGGCATAGCAAAGAAAGTGTTAGGAGTAATAAAAGATACTTCTAGGAGTAAATTCATTTGCCAGAGATAGGGAGAGAGAACTAGTTTTAAAACTATGGGAAATATTAAGGATTCAACTT
Source organism: Monodelphis domestica (assembly GCF_027887165.1). NCBI lineage: Eukaryota > Metazoa > Chordata > Mammalia > Didelphimorphia > Didelphidae > Monodelphis > Monodelphis domestica. The sequence goes on from NC_077229.1 coordinate 187,496,127, forward strand.
TTGAGATCCCTTTCATTAAAAAAGAATGGAAGAGGATACACATTATCTTATGTCTCCTATAATAAGTATGGCTACCTACTCAAATATCCATAAGTTAATGTTCTTTCCAGGGATTTGAATCACAATCTATCGCTGCCTACACATCTTGGCTAGCTGTCATCCATGTCCTCCCATAGGTTTGCATCCAAGGTGCAAAGGGTCTGGTCTGCTTTACATTCTCTCCATATTTCAAAGATTCAAATGCTGTTTAACAATTACTCTTTACTCTTACTATATAAATAGCATATCTCATTTTCCACTCTCTCATTTCTTTTGTGACACTCTCTACTACTTCTCCTTGTTTCTAATGTGTGACAGCTTCTCCATGTGATTCCCTTGTTTTTTGGTGATCAACAGTTTCAGTTTGTTTTAGTCTACACTGTTTCATGACAACAAATGGTCATATACCTGGAATTCTGAGTCTAGATAAACTATGAACTACTTTTCAGGCATAGTCTGATAAGTATGGTGAATGATGAATAAAGATTTACAAGCAAAAACTTTGAAAAGAAACCAAAACAATCTGATACTCAGATTACAAAATAACAAAAACAACAGAACTCAATTTTTTTAAGCCTAAGCTCACATATAATCTTCAAAGCAAAGCTATTCCACATCCTCTCAGATATTGCTGCTTCCTTCCATTCAAATTATATTATACATCCTTTCTGATGGTGCATATTCTTTGAAGAATTTAGACATTTTGGGAGAAGGGAAGATTTATATTTTAGGGTGACAGAATCTTATATTGAAATCCTAGAAAAGACTTCAGAATCTATCTAGTCAAAACATTCATTTTACAGATGAATAAACTGAGGCTCATGTAAATTTAGTTCAAAGTCATGTAAGTAGTGAATTTGAACCAAGGCTCTCTAATTCTTTCTCTATCTGCATATAGTACACTACTTTCCATGAGTATTTGTTGAGTTCTGTGGAGCAAGAAATTAATAAAATTATCCAGAGTTCAAGACAAAAAGTAACTTTCACATCATTTCTTCTGTATATGTCAGGAGAAAGTTATTTTACAGCTGAATGGCCATATAATTCTTCAGTTTACTACTTGACTCTATAGATAAAACTCTTCCAATCTGTGATTAACATATAATACATTTATTCAGCCTATTGAAATAAATAATGATCTCAATTCTATGATCAAAAGGGGAGCATCTTAGATTTGGCATATCCCACAATTATAATAATTTTCACTTCTGGATGACATATTCCATTTTATCAGGGAGACTGGCCTGAGGCAGCTGATTAATTAATATAGTAACTTGATACACAAAGATTCAAGCATAACAAGTGAAAATTAGTTTAGTGGCCTCCTGTTAATCTTTGAGGGTTCAGGAGAGACCAATAAAATGATTAAGTGATAGGAAAATAGGATTTAAGAAGGAAGCTAAAGAATTGGTAAAATTTAGCCTGGAGGAAAAAAAAAAGTAGAGGAATTTTTATTTTCAGGTTCCTTAACCATAAAGAGATATTTCACAGATGAGATATTTCAGAGTTTTAAATTATGTTATGAATGCCTGGCTAAAAGAAGTACTGACCACATAAACAAGATAGAATAAGAGCTTAGGTTATATTTTCCATTTTTATTCAAATTAATTTATCTGAATAATTATTTCAGAGTCTGAATCTATAGGATAGGGACAATTAGTAGTGGCTGCCTTGGAGATTCAAGATTCTTTTAAATTGATGCTTCTGCTGCTCTTTTTTTAATAGCAATATTGCAACATAAATGTGGCCCATTGTTTGAGGCATTTAAAAAGATTCTTTTTAAGGACAAAGAGTACTTTTTATATTATAGTTGTAATTAATTACTTATTCAGCACTGTAGGAATCACAGACTTCCACTTTCAATTTTTGTTCATCAGTCATCCACCTGATCTAATTTTGGTAGCCAGGCAAAACTCATCATGTATACAAAATAAAGAAGGAATTCTACTAAAGGAAGATTATCAAAAGGACACCAGCAAAAACAATGATATTATAATTTTGATTTCATTTAAACTAAAATTAAATAGATTTTAAGAATAGAGAATAACAGAAAACCATAGTGATCTCCCTGAATTTTTTAAAATAAAAAAGTAATTTCTCTACCTCTTTTTTCTTTATGGTCACATTGTACTTTAATACAATTTACAGTTATTTAGAATCTAGATAAATTCATGTCAGTTGCTATGTAAAAGCTTTGGGGTAGAAAGACAAACATGAAATTCCCCTTGCCATGTATCTAACATTTTATAGGAATGGGATGTGCAAATGTACCCAGATAAGTCAATAAAGAATATATGAAAATAAATATAAAACAATCCAAAAAAACTAAGGATACCAACAATTGAAAGAATCAGAAAATGTCTTGTGTAGTAAGTGGAACTTAAGCTTTTTAAGATTTTTTAAGATTTCATGACCAATATCAGTTATACTCATTTAGACTTCATTCTTTAAGTGTTATTTTTTATGCATGTCCAAAATAATAACTCATATATAGACAGTGAAACTTTAGATTTAGATTTTAAACTATAACAAATTCTTTTGGTTTATACCACACCACCAGCAATTTTTTCTCAACAATCCTTCTAGTTAGATTATTTAAATATTGTCATCTGTTTTACAGATAAGAAAACAAGCTCAGAGAGACAGTGGAAGGCCAAAGTGACAAAATTGTTAAGTCATTGGGAGAATTCTCTTAGTTATTCTCTGTTAATCTTTTCCTGTGCTTTCATTTTTTCTCTCCACACCCTTTTCTAGAGCCTGGATTTATTTTTTTTCCAACTAATCCCTTGCTTTTCCAACTTCATCTCTACTCTTTGACTTTTTTAAAATATAACTTTATTTTTAAAATATTTTCCATGGTTCTATGATTCATTTTCTCTCACTCGTCTCTTTTCTCTCCCCTCCTGGTGCTGACAAGCAATTCCACTGAGTTATACATGTATCATCCCTTAAAGCCTATTTCCATATTATTCACTTTTGTAAAAGAGTACTCATTTAAAGCCCAAACCCCATATCCTATACCCATATAAACAAATGATAAATCCTATTTTCTTCTGGATTTCTACTCCCACAGTTCCTTTTCTAGATGTGGATAGTATTCTTTCTCATAAGTACCTTGGGATTATCCTGGATTGTTGCATTGCTATTAGTAGCAAAGTCTATTAGGTTTGATCATCCCACAATGTTACAGTTTCTGTGTACAATGTTCTGATTCTACTCATTTCACTCCACATGAGTTTGTGGAGATCTTATAGTTATATATAGTTATATCTTCTAGTTCTTATAGAAACCAAGCAGTTCCGCACAATAGTATTCTATCACCAGCAGATATCACAATTTGTCCAGTCATTTCCCAATTGAGAGATATCTCCTCATTTTCCAATTTTTTGCCACCACAAAAAGCTCAGTTATAAGTTATTTTGTACAAACAGGTCCTTTCCCCTTTTTAAATATCTCTTTGGAATATAATCTATGACTCTTAAGAGCCTTCCAATTTCCCAGTCATCTCTGCTATAAAGCCAAGCCTGATTTCCTTGTCTGACTGTCTTCTACTAGAAGATGGATCAATGGATACAGCACAAGACCTAGAATCAGGAAGATCTGAGTTCAACTAAAGCCTCAGATACTTACTAGCTATGTGTCCTTGGGGAAATTACTTAACCCTGTTTGCCTCAGTTTCCTCATCTAAAAAAAAGCTGGAGAAGGAAATCACAAACTAGTCCGGTATTTTTGCAAAAAAAAAAAAAAAAGCCCCAAGTGGAGTTATGAAGAGTTGGACATGACTGAAATGCCTGTTATTACAACAGGAATGGCTGATGCCACTCCAGATCCCCCCAAGCATTTTCAATTTCTCCTATGCATTGACCATGCTTGGTAATATAATAATGTGTCTCTGTAAAATATGCTCTACTAAAAGTTTGGGTTCCATGATATAAAATTGTCTTTGTATATGTTTGTTCAATTGAACTAATTTTTGTCCTATGGGGAGAATATGAATTGTTCTGGAAATATGGTCAGTTAGTAATTAAGTCTGCGTTACAATAAGCAGCTAAGGCTAATGATGAGTTTCAGCAGTCTATCTGAGATATATAAAGTTTCCCTTGCAGGTTCCTTATGCTCTTTTAGAACACTCCAACAACACACCTAATCTACCACAGTACGGTGATTATATGCCCTTCCTTCTTGTCTAATTTCTTTTTTAACTGATCAGCTATGGTTTTTGTATTAGCCACAATTACATGCTTTAAGTTTTTGTTTTTTTTTTAACCCTTGTATTCTGTCTTAGAATTGATACTAAATATTACTTCCAAGGCAGAAGAAAGGTAAGGGCTAGCCAATTGGGGTTAAGTGGCTAGTCCAGGATCACCCGACTAGAAAGTATCTGAGGCCATATTTGAACCCAGGACTTTCCCCCTCCAAGCTTGGCTCTCTATACACTGAGCACCCTAACTGTCCCCTATATGTTTTAAAATTTACCAACAAATCTTCAACTACATGTACTAAATTTCTATCTCTGTGTCTTACTGTCCTTCATCCTAAATCTTGTCCTAAACTCTGACTTTCCTTGGCTTCCTTCAAGATTCAGCTCAAATTGTACCTTCTACAAATAGTCCTTCCTGACTCCTTAACCCCAATGTCTTCACCTTTCAGATTACTTTCCTATAATCTGTTTATATATTTTATCAATCTAAAAATTTACATATACTGCGGAAAGAGCTCGGGAATATAGCTGAATGAGAAGGTTGATCCATAGCTGGAAAGTGCTTGGTGTTTGAGGATGTTACACATATATCCATTCAATAGACATACCCAGTGTGCAAATATATCTAAATCAGCTGTTCAAAACAAAACATAATAAAAGAACAATAACAACAACAACAACAAAAAAACCCAGTTACAGTTACTTAGTTCCTAAGGCAAAAGAAAATCATTCCTTCCAGCTGCAGGAACCACTGTTTGAATGTGGGAATTGTTCTTCCCTGTGGTCCAGTGTTGTCAATTCTCTGGAGGGGAGTATTTTTTCAGAAAGAATTATGACAGTCAGTAGAACACATTTCCACCCTTCCCTATCTTTCACACCATTTTTAGCTCTGTGCAGACTGACACGATACAGGGGACAAAGTGGGGGAGAGGGAAAACAACTTGGACTAAAGCGGTGATAGTTTGACAAGCCCTTACCTCATGGGGACCCAGACTTTGAGTCAAAGGAGAGGGGTCTTTAAATCACTTTGAAAATCAGCTGTCATCTGACTCAAGAGTACTTAGTGTCCCTATGGCGTTCGATGCAAGGAAAATGAAATGTATCATCCCCAGTTTTTTGGCTGCCCTTTTCACTTTCTCCTTTTCTGGCAATCACAGAGAGTTGTGATCCTTAATTTGCCTTAAATGACATGACTATGCCATATATTATGCAGTTGAAATAGAAATGAATAATGGTTACTGAAAGAGTGGCTACATTACCTTGGACACTGCAGCAGTATTTTATCTTTCCCTACATTGGTGCCAGTAGAGAATATGGCGGTGAACACCTAGAATGAAGTCCCAGTCTCCTTTGCCCCCACCCCCTACCCACCTCATTTTCCTCCTAACATATCTAATGACATTGGTAGCTAATTTTTTAAACTGACAGCAGTTTCCTGAGCAAATCTCTGGGAACTTATGAAAAGCTCCACTTTCAGAAGTACTTCTCTTTCCCCCACCAAAGAATTTTCCTTAGAAACAAATGACAAGCTCTGTCTTTTCATTGACTTCCATACCCCTTATTTTGCAAATTTTTGGAGTAAATAAAAATGGAAAGCAAAGGTAATACTGTCTTCTTTTTTATGTCACTTGAATGATCCTACTACATTAGATGGGAAATAAAAGATTATGGCTAATTTCAATAAAACCCCTTCTTTTGTATGATAATTACATCAATTATTTAATTTTCCTTAATCTTCTTACCTTCTAATTTGAAGTCATCACTAGTTTAATAGTTTTTGCCAAAATGGCAAGGATGCTAATTTTATCCTCTACATTTTATTACATAAAATCCAATACCTTGAATCTTTTCCATTCCTTATGTTGTCGCCGTGTTATATATTCATTTTGGACCTCCTCCTGCATGAAAACAGAACCGTGCTGATTAGTTAAATCAAGGCTTTCTTTCAATTATTTAAGATCTTCTGTGGCTGCATTTCAACTACTGATTTTATAATCCTTTCATGATTTATGACCTGATTTGCAGTATATACTCCTACACCTTGCATATTCTTTCAGGGTGGTGAAATACATGTTAGTAAATGTTATTTTTTGGCTTCCTCAAAAATAGGAATGCTCCTTTTTTAAATGTAGATAATAATGTCTCTCTAAGGAAGAAATACTTGATGAGTATATCAACTGCAACAAAAATCTTAACAACTTTCTCAAAATCAGGTAAACATTTATGAGGAAGAACTTTGATGCTGAAGTACTCTTGTGTCTAAGTGCTTAAGAATCACATTTTCTGTGCTGTGTGCCAATCAGTAAGCATTTATTAAGTGCTTATGACATATCAGTTGAAGAAAAGATGATTCAGCAGCAGACAGAGAGAGCAGAAGCTTATATTCACCAGTCAACTACTGTATGGTGAAATGGAAGGAGGCATTGAATAGGGCAAAAGAACAGGAATGAATGCTAGGAGACTGATAAAACACAATCTGGAATCATGCTATTATGTGTGGGGAGTGGGAAAGAAAGGAATCAATACCCATCCCTGCAGGTCTTCTGGCAGAAGCTGAATGACCACTTGCCAGGGGGGTTTCAGTGGAGATTCCATTGATAAATGAATTGGACTTATTGGCCACTGAAATCTTTGCTAACCGACAGATTCTATGATTCTGGGAACCAAGAGTTTGATTCTCATGAGTAATGGGGAATATTTATTTGAGCAAATGTTATCAGGCAGCTAGATGGCACAGGTCATACAATACTGAGTCTAAAGTCAGAGAGACCCGAGTTCATATCCAGCCTCAGATACTCTCTCTATAACCTTGGGAAATTCATTTAACCTGTTTTCCTCAGCTTCCTCAACAGTAAAATAGGGATAATGATAGCACCTAACTCCCAGGATTGTTGTGAGGATCAAATGAGATAATATTCATCAAGCTCTTAGCATAGTGCCTTGCATGTAGAAAGTGCTAGATTAATTTCATTATCATTAGGGAAAAAAGAGACAGAACATGTAAGAATGATAGGTTCTGGCAAAAAAATATCATTTTTGTTATAAGATAATTGGTAATTTTTCACTCCTACAAAAGATGAAAAAGACAAGATGATGCTTTGTCTGTCATTACAGGTATACTTCCCCTTAGAGTAAAAATAAGCCTATATAGCATTTACCTTGTTTAGATCTCATTACACCTTTAACTTCGGCTAGAAGGGACTTTAGAGATTTAAGAATGTGGTAATTTTATAGATGAGAAAATGGTAACTCAGGTTAAATGGCTTGCCATTACCAATAGTAAATGTCTGAAGTGGGATTTGAACGTACTTCTTTCTATAACTAAGTCCAACTTGTTGTATTTATGACTTTTTGAGTCATCCAATAATCCTTAAATGGTCTCTCCTGGAACTATTTTCCAGGTTAGTTGTTTTCTCAGTAAGTTATTGCATATTTTCTTTTATTTTTTTTTATTCTTTTGATTTTGTTTTATTGTTTCTTGGTGTCTCCTGAAGTCATTAGCTTCTAATTGTCCAATTCTAATGTTTAAACACTGAATTTCTTCCTTGATCTTTTTATTGTCCTTTTCCTATTAGTCCTTTTTATTGTCCTTTTCCTATTAGTCCATTTTCTTTTCAATTCATTCTTCTCTTCTTCAGACATTTTTGCCTCATTTTCTAACAGGTCAATTCTGGCTTTCAGTGAACTATTTTCTTGTTTGATTCCTCTGCCTCTGTTTTCAGATGACCTATTTTGCTTTGTAGGCTACTATTTTTCTTTTGTCATTTTTCTTCAACCTGTTTATTTGATTTCTAAAGTCCTTTTCCAGCTCCTCCTGAGCCTGCATTCAATACCCTAGGTTTTTTGAGGCTTTGCTTTTTGTTCTCTGGATCCCATCCTCCTCCATTGGTTCTGTTCTTCTGTCCTTAACCTCACAGAAACTTTCAATTATAATTTTCTTTTTTTCTCTTGTTTACTTATTTTATTTATTTTTTATTCATTTACTTTTCCTGCCCTGTGGACTATAGACTTGTCCCTCTGTTGATTTACTGAACCAGAGTTTTTGAACTGTAATGACCTGAGGCTAAATTTTCTATTTTTTTCAATCCTCTTCTGATATACTGGATTCCAGTTGAGCTAACCTGCTGACCTGACCTGCCTTGGAGAAAATTCTTCATTGTATCTAGAGGGATTGAGAGTGTCCAGTCAGGTTCCCCCCCACCACCAATTTCCTCCCTGATAGCCATTATCAGAGCCCTGGACCTCATGTGGTGGGTTAGAGGCATTCCCTTGTAGCTGGAGCCTCTGCCAGGGGCTTACACAGATAATGCAGTCTCATCACAGGTTTCAGCTGGGTAGATGGGTAAGAGTGTTCAGCCAACTCATCTCTTCCTTATTCCATGAAAATACTGGACAAAAATGATCAATATTCTGTAATTTATTAAGTTAAATTAATCTAGATATCAAATTCCCACTCATTTTACTATTTGCTGTCTTGGTTAGTCTCTTTCTCTCTCTCCTTCTCTCTTTCTCCATATGTATGCATATACATCTTTCATTGTTGCCTGTAATAAAAATAGCTCACATTTATAAGATTCTTTATTAAATTTGGTAAGATACCTATCACTTGAGGTTCTGTGGTAGAGGCTGGAGAGAGAGAGAACTTGTAAAAAAAAAAATGGAGACCTATCTGTCAATCAAGAGAAGGTTCCAATGGAATGTTCCCAGGAGTGGCAGTTGGGAGGTTTCTGGACACACAGAGGAGGAGCAGGATCTAAAAGGCTTTGGACTTGGTCTTTTGTTCTGGGCAGTTGAAGCTGATCAAGGGAGAAACTTTTAGACTTTGGTTTCTCTTTGAGAGTTCAGCTGGCTAGGAGGAGGATCTGATTTTCTCTCTAAAAGTGGAAGCTGGCTGAAGGACCCTTGGGGGGCTTGACTTGGCTTTTGGGGCTTTGCTCTCTTTGAGATTTTACTGACCAAGAGTTGGAGGAAAGCCAGGCTGAAGAAGAGACTTTTCTTGGTGAAGAAGAAAGAAGATTCAAACAGTAGTCCTCTATCTCTCTAATTGTCTTAGAGTCACTTTTTTTTTTGTTTTGTTTACAAGTTCTCTCTCTCTCCAGCCTCCACCACAGTTCACAATAATCTTGTGGAGGTGGTGCTATTATTTCCATTTTATAAATAAGGAAATTATGACTTAGATTACCAATCTTGGGTTGCAGCGTTCTTACAAGTCTAAAGCAGAATGTGAAATGATGTCTTCTGGCTATAAATCCAGTATTGTTTCTTAATACAATCGTGTCTCCTTCTAGACTTTCTTGAAGCACTTTAATGGCCAGAAAAACAGGCTAGATAGAAAACATGCCACATCTTAACCTAATACAATCTAATCATTCATACCTAATAATTCTATAGGAAATAACTCAAACTTTAAGTGACCATCAGAACGAAAGCAGAAATACTTGAGTCTTGAATTCTGGAGCACAGACACAATCTTTTTTTGCTAAATGTTACCTTTTAATATATGTGAATATGCCTGTTACATTTAGATCATATGAGTATTTTCATATTTTATATACAAAACAGGCCACCACTAATCACAAGGGTGATAGTAATTTTCCTTAAAGATATTCAATGATTATGTATAAAAAGATTCTGAAGCAAGTCATCTAAAAACAAGCCAAATTTAGTTAAATTTTAAGAATGAATATGTCACTTCATTCAATTCAACTCATCTCAATAAGTATTTATAAAGCAAATACAAGGGTCAGATTTTTACATGGGGCAAGAAATACATAGACAAAAATCAAAGCAGTTCTTGCCTTCTAGGAGACTTTATCCTTCTAGGGGTATTGTTGTTCAGTCATGCCAGATTCTTTGTGAGCTCAATTGGAATTTTTTTGGCAAAGATACTGCAGTGGCTTGCCATTTCCTTCTCTAGCTCAATTTATAGATGATGAAACTGAGGCCAACAGGTGGTTCACCCTGAATCATGCAGCTAGTAAATGTCCAAGGACAGATTTGAACTCAGATATTCCTGACATCAGGCCAGGTGCTATATCTATTGTGTCACCTAGTTGTACCTAAGAATAGACATACTATACATAAATGATTCTAAAAAAAAAAAACCCACAAAGTGCAAAGCAATATTGACAATTGAAGAGCATATTTCCTTCTCTTCCCCTTCCCTCTGGTAACTGGACAGCTCAGGAAAGCCCATGCTTTGGAGTTAACACTTCATAGGAACCACAAAGGAAGTTGGGAATATAAGAGATAAGACTATGGATCATTAGAGCATTGCAAATGCATGGAAGTAGAAGGCACAGCAGGTCACTCAGTTTGGACGGAATATAGAGTATCTTCAGAGGAATAATACAAAATCAGTCGAGAAAGATAGTTTGAAGCTAGATTGTAATGAGCTTTATAAAACAAACAAAGGAGTTTTTATTTTATCCTAGAGGCAACAAACAGGAAGGCATTGAAACATCTGATCAAAGGAAGAGAGTGGGAAGGGAATAAATATTTATAATATTAGTAAATAAATACATACCAAGTTCTAGTCACTGTGCTAAACATTTTAGACATATGGTCTCATTTGAACCTCACAGAAACCTTTAAAGGTAACTATTATATTTTATATTCTAGTTTTATAGTTGAGGAAACTGAGGCAGATAGAGGTTAAGTGGCTTACCCAGAGGCACACAGCTAGTAAGTTTCTGAGGCTGTATTTGAACTGAGGTCTCCCAGGTTCCAAGTCTAACGTTCTATTCACTATATAAATGCCTTACAGGAATGACATTTTAGGATTTAGCCTTTAGAAATATTTTGGCAGCTGAGTGTAGGATGGATTATGGAGGGTATAGATGGGAAGGAAAGAGATCAATTAGGATTCTATGGTAAGAGTCAAGTAAGATATGATGGACTGTAAAAAAGGCAAAAGAGCAATATGAATGGTAAAACAAAGAGAGATGAGTCCTGTATTAGAGACAATTAAGAATTGAAAACTAATTTATATGAAAGATTAAGAAATAGGGAAGATTAGAGAATGACTCAGATTTCACTTCTCATTGGAAATGTATTTCTCTCAATAATATAATCGTGAGCCTTATATTGCAGATTGGGGGCAGAGGGATCAGAAAGAATCATTTTATTTTGACAAAGAGAGACAGAGACAGAGAGAAACACACACACACACACACACACACACACACACACACACACACACACACACACACAGAAGGGCCAAGATATAGCCAGTTGGTCAGGAGTTCCCTGACCAATTGATTTCCCCTTCTCAGCTCAGGTGATAAAATCACAAAGGGTAAAAGTCAAATTATTTATGTGTTAAAGAAAACACAAAGACATGAGTGTATCCTATTTACAGATTGTAAAGTATTACTTGATGGAATTGGAGATTAGCTTGTCAATGGCACCCAAAGATTGTCCATGTCCCTCATGTATGACCCTAGGCAAGTCCCATATCTCCAATTAACTAGCCTATGGTGCTCTTTATCTTTGGAACTGATACTTGATATGAATTCCAAGATGTAAGAAAAAGAGATAGAACTCTGAGGTTGGAAGACAGGGCTCAAAATCTTTATGAAACTTAATAGCAGTGTTATTGGGAAATTCACTTCCTCTTGCTAGCCCTTTTCTTATTTCTAAAATGAGGGAGTTAGAACCAATGACCCCTCATGTCCATAGTCTTATTGTGTGACCCTATGCATGATGGAATACTGACATAAGTTTAAATGACACTTAATGTTTTATAATATAACTTAATATTAATGGGTTTTTTTGGTGACTCAGAATGTATTTCCAGGAATTTTTACCATCCCAATCAATGCATCTTTGCACTGTAAATGATTAGAAATATTAACTGCTGACATTTCTTTAATGCTATAAGGCAGGGGTCCCCAACTTCTGGAAGGGGATCCCTTTCATTTTGGTGGTTAGTGAGAGGAGCACTGTATGTGGTGGCACCTCAAAGCACAGAGTTGCTCACATACAGTACTACTCCCAGTGACATAATCCTTTGTGTGGCGTCTTAGAACAAGGTGTCACGCAAAGGATTATGTGGCTGCACAATGGAAAACTCCAGCATGATGAGCAGTGATCTGGGGGAGTGGATTCCACACTGTGTATACTACTGCCCAACTAGGGTTAGGGTTAGAGTTAGGTTTTTATGGTCCAGCCTTCCAACAGTCTGAGGGACAGTGAACTGGCCCCTTTGTAAAAAGTTTGGGGACCCTTGCTCTAAGGTGTTCGGTATGCCTTACAGATGTTATCTTATTGATTCTTCATATAAATATAATAAAATACTGTAATAAAAATACTGCAGGTATTATCTCTATTTTACTGATGAAAAACTAATTGAGGAGAGAAATGAAAAAAGGAGGAGGGGGAAAGCCTCTGCATCTAGTAATGGTTTGAACTAGACTTTCGACTGCAATGGTCCTGACCTAAAATCAAAAGCTCTGTCCACTAAACATTTTTGTAGAGTACTTCAGAGATTACCCCCTTCATTCCTTAAAAAATCTTGTGATTTGATCATGTGGCCATTACATAAATAATAAGAAAACTGAAGTTTGTGCAAATTTAAGACATCTACCCAAAATCATAGTGTAACAAATATTTATCTCAATTCAAAAATCCATTTGATTAGAAAAAGCACTTGACTTGGAGTCAGAGGACCCAGATTTAAATCCTGCTTCTGATCCTTGCTACTTACTACCTGTGTGACCATTAGAAAAACCTCCCTAGGCCTTGATTTCCTAATCTTGTAAATGGACCTATTGAACTCTTGATAAATAAGGTCCTTTTCCATTGTAGATACATCTTTTGAGATTTTTTACATGTCAATACAAATTTTAATAATCATTTTCTGACATTTTGTGACCCATGTTCTCTCTCTCCCCCATTTCCCCTTTCCTCCAAGACAGCAGGTAATATGCTGGAGATTGAACATGTGTTATTGGATAATATATAGTTCCACATTCATCAAGTTGTGAAAGAAGATACATATTGCTTACACTAGAGAAAAATGCATGGAGGAACTAAAGTGAAGAATGGTATGCTTCAATCTGCATTCAGACTCTATCTGTTCCTTCAAGGGCAATGGATAGCTTTTTTTGTCATGAGTCTCTTGCAGTTGTCCCAAATTCTTACATTGTTGATATTCTTATGAAATGCCTTCTGACTCCAAGAGCATCATTTCTATCTCATTATGCTTCCAATAATTCAATCAATCAATCAGTATTTACTGAGGTCCTACTACATGCTAAGTGCTTGGGATACACAAAGAGGCCTATCACAGTCCCTGCTCTCAAGGAGCTTACAATCTAATGAGGGAGAGAATATGCAAACACATATATATGCAAAGCAACCTATATATGAGATAAGTATATAGGAATATGGGGGAAATACAGGAAAAGAAATAGGAAGGAAAGAATCTGACAAAGTCTTAGTTAAAACCAGCAGCTTTCCTATATTGAACTTCCATGTGCTACTTGAATTGCCATCTCTCAGGGAAAAAGTCTGTAATAATCATCAGTACTCCATAGTCCCAAGGATCACTTGTGACTGTGGCATTCTTGCCCAAACACAAGCATGGTTCATACATTATTTCCCACCAGGATGAGCCCGGAGTAACTTCAGGTTGGAAAATAACTAATGACCCCATTCTTTTTCTGGCAGCCAAAAGTGAGGCATCTTTCAGTGAAAACAAAAGCAGATGTTTAAAGCTAGCAGATGTCCTTTTGGAAGCAGTAAACATATGCAGGGTGTGGAGTTTCTCGATCCTCTCACATGTGCAAGAGAAATGCTGACCAGACTGTGCGGGGTTTCCTAATTGCATCATTACATTTTGTAAAGGGTAGAATTTTGTCCAAAAATGAAAGGGAGATGACCAATTAGGCTTTTAAAGTCTTAATCAGTTAGATGATCTAATTTTTATACACTCTATGATGGAAACACAATGTCCAAGTAAATACAATATTTGTAAAAGATGCAGGTGTGAGATTCCAAAGGGAAATGAAAATGAGGGTTCAAAAAGTTAATGGATTATGGGAATTAAGCCTTTATATACTAATTGGAGCTAGTAGGGAATTTGATATTCATTATTACCTAAATCCTTTCTCAGTTTATGTGGGCATACTGGCACTGAGCCTATAGAACTATTGGCAGTTTTAGTCCTAGTATCTGTAAGCTATTTATAACTTGCATTTATATTCAGCTCTATATACCTTTTTTAATATTTCCTTCTAAATAGTGGCATTAGGCATTTATGGAGATCTATTATCTTGGACAGGCCTCTTCTCCAGTAGTCTGATGAATTTTTTATCTTAATCCATGCAGGTAATCCCAAAGATCATGCAGGTTACCATACAATGCCCTTATCTCCAACATAAACTTCGCCAGTATCTTCTCATGTATCCTTTAGAGAGGCCATAGGCCTTCCTCTAACTTTCTTGATATTTAATGAATAAAAATGGGGCTGTGCATCAGGTGTCCCTCACTCTTGACTCATTGCTGTCTCACTTCCCTTTTCAATCTTTGATCTTTCTCATGGCATCCTTTGTGCCAATCCGTTTGTGAAATTCTTATTTGATAATGTTTCAACTTATTCAACTCTACTTGCAATTTTGGTGCCTTTTTTTTTTAATTAGGCTATTTTATGACCTGTAGTCCAATAACATTGTCTCAAGAATATTGTTTGGAAAACAAAACAAAAAATGTGTTTCTGTGACAAGCTTTTAGTCATTCATTAAAAGCACTACGGAATTTCAAAAATGTAACACAATGTTCTTTTTCCCTCCTACACAAATCTAGGCCAAACTCCTTGTTCATTAATAACATGGAGATGGAAAAAAATAAAACACTGATCACCTTGGTCCATGGTCTATGCATCTTTCCGACAGAATAGCATATCCTGCACAACATGCATTAATTTCTACATTTTTTTAACGTAATGTATAGTTTATCTGAACCATCTCCTTATCATCTATAAAGAAGTCCTTTTAAATTAAATAAAATCATTTGCTGTATATCCCCTCTTTTGTACCAAATAACTTCAGAGTACATTTACCATTTTATGATCTATTTTGTATTTCTAATTAAAGAATTTTTTAATAAATGTTCTTTTCTGATGAATATTTCAGAGTGCAATATGAATTTGAAGAGCATTGAAGCTCCCTTTTTTGGAGGAATGGTATTTTGTTCTTTTATAATGAATCCAATAGGATCTTGTATTTCAGGCAGCTAGGTGGCTGAGTGGATAGAACACTGGGCCTGGAATCATGAAGACATACTTTTTCGCTTTTCACTTTATGTTAATGTTGAGTTCTGCTCTGGGTTGGAGGAGGCACCATCTCAAGGTTCAGGTTTTTAATGCTGCTATTTTCAGAGCTAGTTCTGGGGGTCTATAACTTTTTAGTTCTTTCAGGGTGGTATGATGTAAGTAAAGGTAAGGTCACTGCTCTTCTTTCCTGAGCTTTGGTCTGTGAGTGACCATTAGGTCTCTTCTGCTACTCCTTTCTCTATGTCCTGGAATAATGATTTTCAACTAAGTATAGGCAATGTCACAAAGTCATGGTCCCAGTGCCCAACAAAAAGTCCCCTGAACTCTCATTCTCATCAGTTGTCCAGCCCCCTAACATTCTGTGGGCTGAGAATTCTAGAAGTGGCTGCTGCCAATCCAGTTAGTCCCGTAGCCCTGCCAAGGCTTGCCAGGGCATGGCCTACATACGCCATGTTGGACTGTGCTCCACTCTCATCCTGGTGAGGCTGTACTTTATTGCTGATATCTTAGATTTTTCTTGGAAAAAAATTATTTCACCCTGCCTTTTTGTTGCTTCTGCAGCTTTAGAACTTATTTTAAAATATTATTTTTTTTTAGATAGCAATAGTCTTTTCTTTTTTTTTTTTAATTGATCATTTCCATGCATTTTTCATTAAAGACAAAGATCATTTTCTTTTCCTCCCTCCCACCCCTCGTGGCCAACGCGTGATTCCACTGGTATCATATGTGTTCTTGACTCGAACCCATTTCCATATTGTTAGTATTTGCATCAGAGTGTTCGCTCCAAGTCTTTCCTCTGTCATGTCCCCTCAGCCATTGTAGTCAGGCAGTTGCTTTTCCTTGGTGTTTCTACTCCCTCAGTTTGTCCTCTGCTTATGGATAGTGTTTTTTTCTCCTTGATCCCTGCAGATTGTGCAGGGGCATTACACCGCCACTAATGGAGAAGTCCATTACGTTCGATTATACCACAGTGTGTTTGTCTCTGTGTACAATGTTCTCCTGGTTCTGCTCCTCTTGCTCTGCATTGAAATATTATTTTTAAGTTTTTAAAAGGAATTTCTGAGAGCTTAAGCAAATCCCTAAATTTACTCCACTATCTTAACTCTGTCCTCTCAATGTTATAGTGATGATGTCCTTGCTTTAATAGAGAATATTTTCTGCTTGTTCCCATTGTCTCAATAAGAATTCCTTCCACAAATGAAAAGCTTATTTTCAAAGAAATGTTTGACAAGAAAAGGAGGCATAAAGGTTCAATTTTTTTTTGCAAGCTTTTCGTATCCTCCCCTACTTCAAATATGTTAAGAAATGATCCTTCATTTCTGTCCAGTACAGATTTTTTCTGTCAGTTGACCCAATCCAGCTATCCCCCCCCCTTTAGTCTTATTTCTACTTCCTTATGTTGCACATCAGGGACTGTCATATTAAAGTCCAAATTCTATGGTTTCATTGCAATTGATGAAGAATTTATTATGTAAATATTTATAGGTATTTTCCATTTTTCTCTATTTGTATTCTTCTTTCCAGTTCTATCCTTACATGCCCTTGAGATGGCTTGTCATAGTTACATCTCTTGCCAAGCATTCCATAAACTTGAGTTTTCCTCCACTGCTTCTTTGTTGTTTTATGAGATGGTATTGCTCATAATCTCCTACCATATTCCTCTGTGACATTACACAAACAATTTCATACACTATGCTGGTATTGCCCTTGGCTTCCACACCTCTCCACTTGGTAAAAAGATCAGGTGTTTGCTTCCAATTCCCTAAAACAGTTTTAACTACATTCCTAAAAGCCGAAGCATGAGTTTCTATTGGCAGGTACCCACTGCTGTACAATTTTACAGACATTACTTCCTCAGGCAGGAGTGAAAGTATCTTTTCTGTATAGTATGAAGCATCACTATATTAAGTTTAAGGAACTAAATCATCATTTCATATGATCTAATCTAAGGAAGAGTGTTGTTGAACAGCAGTGTGCTAAAAGTGCATTCTTGGTATTGAGACTCAAAACAACCAGATTCTAGTGTCAAATTGACCAATAATAAGTTTAGTAATCCTAGTCAATTCCCTTCACCCTCACCTTCTTCATTATAAAAATGAATCATCTGAATCAGGTAATCCCTAAAGTACTATCCATTTCTGATAAATGTTTAGCTAGATAATCAATCAATAATCAACAAACATTTGTTAAATTCTTACTATGCATCATGCATTGGGATTAAGAAAAAGGAGGGGGAAGTAGAAAATTATTATGAGAAGGAAGATTCTGGAATTAAGAGAGATTGGGGAAAGTTTCTAATAAAAGATGGAATTTTAGTTAGAATTTAAGGCCAGTAGTCAGAGATAAGGAGGGAGAACATTTCTTATCATAGGGGAGAACCAGAGTATATGCTCAGAGCCAAGAGGTGGTCTCCATGGAACAACCAAGAGAAGCATCTTGATTGATTGAGAAGTAAAGTGTAAGAAGACTGAGAAGGTAGGAGGGTTTAGATTATGAAGGCCTTTTCATCACAAAAAGGTATTTGATCCTGGAGGTATTGAGATCTACTGGAATTTACTGAGTAGGGTATGCAGTGACATGGACTTGCATTTTAGGAAAGTCATTTTCATGGCTGAATGAAAGATGGATTGAAGTGAGGAGAGAATTAAGGCAGTCAGATTCACCAGCAGTTTGGAATATGTTTAGTATGTTTAGTTTAGTATGGGAATGAGGGGATAGATTAGAGTGAGGGAAAGGTCAGAGAGAGAAGGGGGAATATTCAAGAGAAATTGGCAGGTCTGAAACAGCTTGGACATGGAGGGTAGAAGACAGTGCTTAGGCATGGACTGGAAAAGTCTAATCATGGAATTAGACCATGAGAAGCATTATGATATAAAAAATGAAAAGAGTCAGTAGGTGTGATAAGTTTTAAGGCCTGCTTGTGTCATTTGCTAGTTGTATTATCTTTAGTAATTCATTTAACCTCTCTGAGAATTGTTGTGAAGATCAAATTATGTAGGTATGCATATGTGTATGTGTATGTATATTGTTATTATTCTGGTGTGGGTTTTTTTTGTCATTTTTCATTTGGAGTTTTCTTGGCAAAGATACTAAAGTGGATTGCCATTTCCTGCCTCAGCTCGTTTTATATATAAATGAGAAAATGGAGACAAATAGAGTTAAGTGACTTGCCTGGGGTCATAGAGCTAGTAAGTGTCTGAGGTTAGATTTGAACTCCTAAAGATGAATGTTCCTGACTCCATGTCTAGCATTCTATCCACTGTTCTACCTAGCCTCCCTATGTGTGTGTGTCTATATATATACATATATGTGTATGTGCATATATACACATGTATATGCATTTGTTTATATGTATGTGTACATACACATACACACAGTACAGTCAGTTTTCACCTAATTAAGTGGATGATGTGGCAGACCTTCCCCTCCACAGGTCTCCACCCCCTCCTCAGTTCTGCAGCCCGAGGCCAAAGTGGCTTCAACTGTAAAATATGGTAGAAGAATTACATTGCATCTCAGGGTTGTTGTAAAAATCAGGTGGGATAGTTTTTGCAAAATTCCTGGCACAGGGTAGGCACTCAACAAATGCTTGTTTCTTTCTTTCCTACAGAAAAGTTGTGATTGGTCACATACGCAAACACTTCCAATCACTTGAAATCTGATAACTTTTAACCATGGGTTCTTGAGGTTGATTGTCAAGAGGGAGTGGCCAGAAATAAAAGAGTTTATTTGGGGAATCTGGGACAAGGAATACTATTCAAAATTGAAGTGACAAGAAAATCCCATTCTAAGTCAATAAGCAATGATCCGATTTTGGACATGGCATATGAAACTCCTACACAAAAGGCAGTTGGAGCAGATGAAGGTCCCGTGGTCCTATCAGACCTTTAACTACATGGAGAGTGTTGTCCAGAATGCTGGTCAGCCACCATGAACAAAACCAGCCAGATACAGAAGCAATTAGGTCTGAGCCATCTGCTGGTTCTTCTATTTCCTGCTGAGATGAATGGATAGACTTTATTTTCCTCCTCATGGGTAGAACCACCTACACTTCTCAATATCAGCTGGAGCTCTGTGGACCTTCTCTCTTGCCAAGGAAGTGTAAGAACAAATTTGAATTCATTCAGTCAGAGGATCAAACAAATTATCCATCTAGAAGCAGAGCATCCAAAAGTTGGTAAGTAAATAGTTTCAGCTTAAATTCTGGATTAATCAGCTTTCACCACAGAAAAAGAAGACAAAGGAGAGAAAGGCATTTGGAGTTTGGAATACATTATTTCAGATCCTCATTACTTCTGGCTAAGCCTATTGTAGTAGATTGGTCTTCAATTCTATGTTTGAAGTGCCTGCCTTGTCCAATCCATCCATCAGAAAGCAACCCAAAATAATCTTCCCAAACATATTTTACCAAGTTCCTAATTTTCCACACTGATTTCAAATTAAACCCCATTCACATAAATCCCAATCAAAATCCCTGATTTACTATTCTCTAAACTCAGCATTCTATATCTAACTTCCACACCTTTGCATGGGCTGTCCCTTATGTCTAGAACATTTTCCATTCTCACTTCTGCCTTTTATGCCTGTTTGCTTTCTTTGAGTCTCAGTTAAAAGCCAAGTAGGTAGCACAATACATAAAGTACAAGACCTGATTACAGACCTGAATCAAATCCAGTCAGAGGTACTCACTAATTCTAGAGACCTTGAACAAGTCAATTCGTATATGTGTTTCCCCAAATGTAAAATGGAGAAAATAAAAGCAACTACTTCCCAGCATTATTGTGAGGATCTTATAATATAAGCTCAGCTCAGTTCATGACACAATAGTAGACACTTAATGTTTCATCCTCATGTCCCTCTCTCTACTCAGATTTTCAGTTTCCCATAGTTGTCAGTGCCTTATCCTTTAATCCCTTAAATTATCACCAAATGCTTTTTGTGTATATATTGTATCCCCCCCTACAGGATACAAGCTAGTTCAAGACAGGGATGCTTTTTTTTTCCATTTTCACTTTGCCTTTCTACCTCCTAGAATAGAGTTTTTATGTTATTTTCTTAACAAATAAAATAAATATACATAGAAATGATTTTTATTATATCTACTTTTGGGGGAAGATGTAGAAATAGAAAAGAAGGATGTCATTACATCATGAAATCCATGTTTTATAGAAGGAGAAATGTTATTAGATTGTCATTAACAAGATGCTTTTCTATTAAGAGCTAGGTCATTTTTGGACTTTGAGTTACTATAGTATATAGAGTGTTGGATTGGCAGTCAGAGTACTAGAGCTCGAGTCAAATCCTACTTCAGACACTTACTAGTTTTATGATCCTGGATACATGGCTTAAACTCTCAGCACCTATATTTCCTCGATTATAAAATGAACATAATAATACTTGCTCTAGCTGCCTCACAGGATTTTTCAGGGGGTTTTGGAGATGAGATTGACTCTCCCCTTGCCTACTTTTAAATTTAATCAACCAAAAGTGAAGACACCCAGAGGTTCAAAACCACTTACTAAAGTGAGTAACACCTCCAGAAGTGACTGACAGCCCCCGGCTAAGCAAGTGCTAAGCAAATTTAAAGATTGGTCCCCATAAAGTGGATGAAGGGACAGGAAGTGATGTGAAAAGGAACTATTAAAGACAATGAACTTCTGTCCAAGAGGTCTTTGGTCTTCATCCTGAATTTTTGGGGTGGAAGAGCTGGAACTGGGACTGCGGCTTGGAACTATGACTTAGACCTGGGACTCTGGCTCTTGTACTGTTTCTGGTAAGACTACTCCTGCATCTTCTCCCTTCGGATCTTCTTCTGGTGAGTGAAAAAGTTGACCCTCCTTTCCTGGCTTCTGGAGAGATTAGTTTCAGAGAGGCCTCCCTTCTTGGAGGAGGCTGTGTGAGTTGAATGCTTGCTTAATTCATCACCAAGTTCTCTGCCTAAGGGGTTAACGAGCCTTGCATGGGTTGAGTCTGGGATAGAGCAACATTTAGGATGATAAGGTAGACTTCTTACTCTACCCACTTTCACATTTCTCTACTTTCACTCTCTCCATCTTTTTTTGTAAATAAAAGCTGCTAAAACTCATTTTAACTTGGGCTATATTAATTTAAAAATCAGAGACCACAGTTTTATCTTAGAATTCTCATATATTTAGTCCAACCCTTAATTGAATTCCTTACAAGGTAGAAATTATAAATAAGTAACCTCAAACATGAGATTAAAAAAAAAAAACAGCTATCCAAAAATAAAATGCCTTTCATCAAGAGATGGTGGCTTCCGACTGTAACAGTTAAAATTAGTTTCTCTGGTATTATATTTTTATGAGGTTTATTAAAGATTAAGAAATAAAGAAAATACAAAATAAGATAGCATGTGGCTAGGAGGGCCGAAAGGCCCATTCTATTTCACTTAAACTACATCTTGAGAGACTTGTGTCTTTGGAAGCAGAAGCAGGAAGAGAGCAAGAGCGAAGTAGGTGGAGTCAGTTTAAATAATAATTTGTGATCTCACACTCAGGGAGATTAGAGAGAATTCTGGGAGCTAGCAAGGACTTCTGGTGATTGAAGTCTGGGGTTCAAATCTCCATTTTCACATGCCCCACTAGAAGAGATTTTCAGTCAGAGGCTAACTGGTCAGATATATACTGTAGAGATAATTTTTTTGTTGTTTTGGGTTGAGGTTGCATGAATATCCTATGAAGTTCCTTCTAACTCGACATTCTATTTTTCTGTGACTTAAGAAAATTTGAAAATATAAGTAAAGATTTAACTAAAAAATATAAAACATGGATGGCACCAATATGTATTTTAACTTTAGATTTCATATCAGGAAATGGAATCTAAATATGGTATTTCTATAAGTTAAATCAAAATGGTAAATTCCTTAAAACTTTGTTTCCTATAAGCTTACTGGGACCTTGTCTTATAATCTTCCCAAATATATCATATTTCCTTTAAAGGAAGTCACCTACCTTCCTATGACTATAACGTTTTGTTGTTGAGTAATAGCAGTTAGGTTGAAATGAAGTTGATATCAGATATAGTTACAATTACAAAGATTATCATTTATATTTTTATGTTTATTTTGACTCATATATGAAAACCACCCTGAAAATACCTGTAAATAATTTACATATGGCCAGAGGAAATCCAGAAACCAATTCTAGCTTTATATTTGTGATTTCCAAATGTAATATAGATGCTTTGACTCTTTTTTCCCCCACAATTTGTTCCCAGGCTCAAAAATGAGGTCATTCTTGGCAGATCAATGACCATTTTACATTTGGAAAACAGTAGTCTTCATCAGAACAGACCAAGTTTGTGGGAAAATAGCTATTCTTAATGTGGAGGCAAATAAGAAATGAAATCATTGAAAAAGCCATTAATGAGACCAGTTCCCACAATTGTATTGAGAGGGAAGAAAATAACTTAGTTATAAAACCTTGAGAACTGCCCATAAGACTAAAAATGACCCTCTAGAAAAGATAAGAACAATTCTTAACCTTTGTAAACAACACACTAACGGATCAAAATAGCCCCCTTCCCAACTCAGTATTTGGAAATATTCCTTTCATTTCTATCCAATGAGAACAATAGATCGTTCAGAACTTCATAGCTATACTATAATTCATTTTCATTTTTTACAAGGTACTTGGGTATATACTATATTAAATGATAATATATTTTTCAGTAATTTGTCTGACATAATCATATCAGATAAGTATTAGAATCCAAATGAGAGTTTTTATGCTTTCAAAAAAAAATTTAAACTCCCCTCTTTCTTCTTTCTCTGTCCATTTTGTTCTATTGCCTTCTTCCTCCCTCCCTTTAACCCTCAAATTGTTATTTTATACCACAAGAAATTTAATGACTTGCTCCATTATGGCACAACATGTTACCATCAGGGAAGGATTTGAATTCAGATTTCCCAGATCAAATGACTTTGAGAGTTTAGACAACTCAAGAGATTTTAATGCTGTATGGTACACTAATCATGTCATTTAGCATTGAGATTTTGGGGGGCTTCTTTGATAGCATCTTTCTATGTAAATGATGCTATTAAAATTTACAAGTTTCTAAGGCATGCAAACTTTTTGAAACTACTGTGATTAAATATGCTTCTGAAATTTATTTTCCACTTCTTTTTTACTACTTTTATCTATCCCTGAAAAATATCTGATACTATTATCTTATGTATTTCAAAAGTGATCTTATGTGGCCATTTGAATATTTTTTCACATCAATATTAGATTCCAAATGAGATTATAAGCTCCTAGGGGACAGGATCTATGCACATTTAAGTTTCTTTTTGTAGTGCCAAATACAACTGTAAGTGTTTTTTAATGACCTTATTGAGGACTCCAATATACAGCAGCCTTAACTATCCCTGAGCCATCTCCAAGGCAGGATAATTGGAGGAATATTTCCAAGTATCTGTCAACTCTATTGTTGATATCACACAAATACTCAGATAGCTGGGTAATATTTAAAAACTAAGTAGAATACCAAATAATGGAATGCTTTAATAAAGAATATATTTCAATCCTTGGGAAACAATATTACCAAGAAATTCCATTCCAATGACTCTTACTATCCCAAAGGGACATTCCTGTATAACAAGGCTATTTCCCTTTTGAGTAGAGGGATTAAGAGTGTAAGTGTTGATCAAATTACCAGGAATTACATTAAAATGAATAGTCCTATGCAACATATTCCTTCTCAGATTCCTGTCAGTTTTAACCACTCAGAAAGTTACTGTTTGCTAATGTAGCTAAAGATGAAAAGTAGGAGAAGAAAGTCATTGTATTATAATAGAAATATAACTCTAAGAATAATCTAGAGGGATGAGTCTTACTCTTGACTGTCACTGAGGCAATTCACTTAATCTATGATTTGTTATATTATCTATAAAGTGTATGTTTGGCTGTAGTGGGGTTGAATGAAATATCTCTAAAACGTTATATCCAATTCTGAAGTTCTACAGTTTCGTGACTTTAGGACAGATGAACTGAACTATGGTTGAACTCTGCATGGTTCTTTGATTCTACCATCAGGGAATAATTAATTGTTAACAGACTTTGTTCCCTTCCCTTGATTAAAATATTCTAGCCATCAATCTCAACCTTCAAATTTACCAAAGATATCAAGCAATATTTAGTACCAAATAAAGACTAAGGGCTGGTAGTATAGGCTATTTCAATCTATAGCTTATGAAGTTCATTTTTTTTCTAACTTTTTCAATAAGATTATTTTCCTTTTTAACTTTATTTTTGGTATTTCAAATCATTAGCCTGAAAAGGGACTTTCATCAGATTTCCAAAGGGGTTCAAGAAGCAAAAAGTTAAAAGTTCTATTACAGAGGTAAATAAGTATTTATTAATTACTATGTGCCTCCAAAGTACTTTGCAAATATCATATCATTAATAGCTTTAGCTATTGTGTTGCCATTAGGTAGGTGTTGCCATTCTTATCTTTGTTTTACAGATGAGGAAGATGAAACAAACAGAAATTAAATGACTTGACCAAAGACACCGAGCTAGTGGGTGTCTCAGGTTTGGATTCAGGCCTTTCTGACACCAAACTCCAGCATTCTATCTATTATAACTCCTCACTGCCTATAAAAAGGCTAGTTCTATAAATTAAATTTAATAATACCATAATGTTCAAACTCTTTTCTGTGATTCCAACAAATGTTCAGTAGAATCTCTCAAATGAGAATTTGATTCATATAAAAGTCAATCAAATTTGAAGAAAATTGGACCAAACTCCTGGGGAATTTGCAATGCTTTGAATAATGCTTAAATTATATAAATATAATTTTATAAGTTCTAGAAAACAACTTATTTAAAGAATAATAAAGGGTTTGAAAATGACACTTTAAGAGTAAGACCTCATATTAAACTTTGCACATGCAAAGCAACTATTCAATTTTCAAAAGATTTGCTAACAAAATAGAGCATGGCATTATGAAAATAAACATGTGCATATATACACATATATATATATATTTATTTTGGCACTGATATTGGAAATAATTTATAATTAGAGTGGCCCTATAACTATAACTTAATAACTATATAAAGCCTGACTTCTCTACTTGACTGAGTCAGTGAAAGTTACAAATTAGGTATGAACAAGGTCTAAACACTTTTTTGAATCAATCATCAGTTGAGGGCTTTATGCTAGGTGAAAATAGTTGAACTAAAATGGCCTTAAATGCCACTGGATGAAGTGGAGTGACAGTACACTTGGAGTGATTGAGAGATTTGATCATGGATTCCACTGACTGTATGAGAACAGAAAGCTACTTTGGAATCCAGCATCTGGGTATAACAATTTAGTGATGGAAGAAATCAACCCCAAATTCCTTAGATTAAATCACTAGCAAAAAAGGAATGTTGACTTAAATCTCAACCTCAATCTGTTCCTTTAGGCTTGACCAGAGGATGATTTTGTGAACTTGAGAGTCACAGGATTTGAAGCGTTTTACCAGCATGTGTCTCTATTGTAGTAGTGGCTGGGATGAATAATATAATAGTCAGGGAAGCCTTATAAGCACACTATGCTTAATAGCAACTTCATGATTACCCTCACAAAAAGGAGAGAAAAGGACTTCTACCAAAATATGGGTCCTGGGAAAAGGCAAGGGGCAGTTATGGCAATGTAAAATCAATAAAGTTCAAACTATTTCAAATGAAATTTAATTTCAAGTTAAACTAGGTTTTGAAAGCAAGAATATTAAGCACTACATGTTACCTCATGTTGGCAAAGAATGCTCAATTTTAACCTCAGAAAAATTGAGGGATGAGTTGGAAGGAGTTATGAAGTCCATACTGTCATGATCACATTGTCAAATTTTATTAGCTGGTTGAGTTGTTGTATTTCATGACAAGCAATAGCTATGAGTACAGTGAATGATTATTAGCACTGGAAGTGTTTTGCAATGAGTTTAACAAGTTCATTTGAGGAAATTGCGCCCTTATTATGTTTTTATGACTTCATTTTAAAGGGATCTAGGATTAAAATTCTGATATATCTAAGCTTCAAACTATGCCCACCAAAACAGTGAAGATGTTTTTAAATTAAGTTAAGGTTGGAGAGAAAAACAGAGATTACATAATAGCTCATAAAAAGCCCAAGAGCTTGAAAGCATAATAGAAGAGATAAAGAATGATATTAAAACTTATTAAGAAAATCAATGTATCAATAGCACACGAACCAGAAAACATTTACAAGTCAGTGAGCACCTTGGAAAATGTGAAGAATTAGAACTCAAACATTCAAAAATAGATCTCCCCAAATCATTGGAGTAAAGCCAAAGGACAGAAAAAGTAGAACATATGAGAAAGCAAAAATAAAAATTTTTAAATGGCCTGGCATTTATTTGAGCTGGCATTGAGCTGGCAAAGATAATCTGGATGCTTGGAAAAATATGTAGAAGCTGATTTTTAAACAATATTTCATTTTTGAAAGTCAGTTTTTAAAAAATATTCAGAATGATTAGGGAAAGGAGGCAAAATTCTGGTTGAGATAAACATGGATTTTACCAGAGAAAAATCCCAGATATAGCATACCCATGAATATAATTGTCATCATTCACACCTCCTAAATCAAAGTATGTTACAAGCATCTAGGAGTAGTCAAATCACACACAAAAGAACTCCAATCAGAATTACACAGGTCTATACAATATTAATGAAAAATAAAATGAAAGGCTGAAGTCTGACACATTGAAAAGCAAGGCAAAATGATTTGCTTCTAAAAATTGAATATTTTTTATAAAGGAAAAAAAGTTAATTTGAATATAATTAATAGCTTTGCAACATTCCTTTTAAAAATCTGAATTAGATGGAATGTATTGTTCAAAAGGAAATAAAAAGGTAAAGAAAAATGAGAAAAGTAAAAGAGTTGTAAAGGGTTAGGTGATACTATTATATTAATTATTACATGCTGAAAGTATGAAAAAGTCTAACCTCATCTAAGACCCATAGAAGAACTCAAAATATATGAAATCTGAGTTTGCATGTTCTAAAAAAGGCATTAGAAATTGAATTTATCTAGAAAAAAAGAAGAAAAATTATAACAATGTTTGAAGTTGAGAAAAAGAAACAATAATAACTATGTATATGTACAGTATGAACTCACCACAAAATGGAGAATGGTAGTAGTAAATATATTAGAAAAAAATCTAAGAACTTTATACAAGAAACAGTTTTAGAATTCAGTATTCAATACTCACTTATTAAATGCCTATTATGTTTCAGGCACTACACTAGTTGTTGAAGATACAAAGAACCATTCCCTTCTCCCCCCCCCAAAAAAAAAACTCTCTCTTTAAGGAGTTTATATTGCAGTGTTTTTATATATATACATAAACATATTTATATACTATATTATATATAAACAGACTCTAATGGAGTCATATTCTAATAGAATCAGGATCTCAACAAAATGAATAATTCTCCCCAAGAAGTAAGACTTCAATCAATGCATGGCTGTTTATGTGCCTTGAACCTCTCTTAAATTTTCTTATGAATTTGCCACAGAGATTCTACTTTGTGACTTCAGCAACTTTCTCATTTTTTTCTTATAGTTTTGTAGAGTACTTGGTTTGTCCATTATATGTGTGTGTGTATAGATATATATATACATATCCTTCATTCTGACCATGGTATTAAGCCCATTTCCTTTATGATAATGGTTTTTGTACAAATTTATCTGTGTTATTCATTTTAAATGTTTTCCAATCTCTACACAACACACTTTCCCTTTGTACTTTATGTGATCCTTAACATCAATATGTCATGTATCATGGAGGAAGAAAAAGAAATGATAGAACAAGAGTATCTATGATGCTTAATATTCCTATAAAATATGAGCCCATTTAAGTTAAGTCAGTGTATTATGCTTCATTACAATCATAATTGTTATCTTGTGACCTGTACAAGTGGCCCTGCCAGGTTTCCTGTTGACAATAATTAGCAACTCTTGAACCATTATTTCATAGTTCATCTCAGTAAAATTAATTGGAATAAATAGTAGGCCAATGGGAGGTTCAGAGTTTGAGGTTTTGGGAACTTCTCAAACAAGTTCTCTATGAGGGTAAATTTCATTTCTGCTTTGAAGAAGTCTCTATGGAGAATTGACAGGGTCCATTTATTTCAGAAGAATGCCAAAATGGCCTTGCTGGACAAAAGTGATTGCCCACTTATTAGTGAATAACAGGAGAAGGTGAAAGAGTACTGGATTTGGAGTCAGAAGGTATATGTTCAAATATCAACTCTGATCTAGAATCATTTTTGCAACATTGACTCAGTCATTTAAAATTTCTAGTGTTCATTTTTTTCTGTAAAATAAAAAGACTATATTAGATACAGTATAGAAAGAAAGACAGACAGACAGATAGATAGATAGATAGATAGATAGATAGATAGATAGATAGATAGATAGATAGATGGATAGATACACAAATATATACATATATATAGGCCTTATTTATACTAGTCCTCAAATACATATGAAGTTCTTTGTGGCTCTAGATTATCCCAAGTGATATCCTTCCCCCTTCTCCAGGAGCTAGATAAAAGAACCTATCCACAACAAGAATTCCAATAGAAAAAAAATTGACAGAAGTTGAGTTTTGAGAAAAAATCTTGCTTTATCTGAGCAGAGACCAAATCCTTTGTTTGGTGCTTAGCATGAACTCAAAAATGTTGCTTAACTCTAGAAGATTCATTTATTCTGGTTTAAAACCTGTGCCAAAAATGGAGCATTTGCACTGGTTGTTTCTTCATGGGAACATCATGGCCACTTCAAGGTGTGAAAAAATAAAACTGTCAAGAATATGATTCTGCATTGGTTGGAAAGGTCAGTAAGAACTTTATTATTTAGGTATTGGGAAATTACCTGGAAGAATCCAAAGGGCGTAACTTGTTTCCCTATTCATTACAAAAAGACCATTTTCCACTCATCTCAGGCTCTGATACAAAGGAAATTATCTAAATTATTATAAATAAATTCTGATGCCTCTAATTATTCCAATATGATATGAGATCAGAAGATTTAGGAATTAATTCCAGATCTTAATCTTAAGAGTTTGGCAGGAAATTCAGGGGTCTATATTGCCTTCTTCACTTGATATATCAATGTATCAACTGAACAATAGCATGGCAAGTTATCAGGGGATTAATTGGCCAGCTATATTCATGGTGGAGGAGGAATTGCATTATTATATTCCTTGTTTAAAACAAAGCGGCAATCAAAAACAAACCTTCTTCTAGTTCCTGGTTCTTGGTGACTGTGAGTATATTCCATTTGTCCCTGTTATATTCAGTAATTACTATATATTTATTTCTATGTAGGTGAATATATTTGGGTAGATTATTGGGAGGAAGATTTTGTTCCCTCCTAGGATTATAAAAGCTATATTCACCTGAGGGTGAACCAAAACAGAGTACTGTAACTATGGCCACTTTAACATAACTCTCAGGATTACTTGCCCCAACGTATTCCTTTTCTGCTTTATAGTCTATTGCCTTACTTGTCTGCTCCCTTGGGAGCCTCCCTCCCACTATGACCAACTGTTCTAAAAAAATTGTTTTGTTTTGTTTATATTGAAGAAACATTCTCACCTTTTAGTCAGGGTCTGACATGAAATATGTCAAAGTCTCTAAGTAAATGGATGTGTGTTACCATGTTCACCTTTTCACAACTTTACAACTACATTGAACTGGTTACTACAAAGATACACAAAAATACAGGAGAGAAAACACTTGGATGGCTAATATCACGTAAATTGTATTATTTCAGTGAATTAAGGAACCGCAAGAATTTTCTGAATAATTTCAATTGACAGCTTCAGTTGCTACTTACTCAAATATCTAGCCATCACTAAGCCATGCTACCTTCAATCTGACTTCTTCTTCCCCACTGGAACATTCTTGCATCTTCCTAGTGATCCTTTACTTCATCTGTCCCCTTTCACCTAAACTGGCTCTGTTTCCTTTCATCTAACCTGGCTCTGTCCCTTTTCACCTAATCTGGCTCTTTCTCCTTTCACCTAACCTGGCTCTGTCTCCTTGTACCTAATCTAGCCCTACTACATGCTTCTTAGTATCCCCCAAGTCATGTTTCTCCACTCAAATGTGCCTGTTCTCCCATAATATTCTTACTTCTAGTTCTCTATTACTTATTTCCTACCACTGTTAAAGGCCAACAAGGTGCAAGAGAGCATAAAGTGCCAGACTGGAAGTCAGACTAATCTTCCTGAATTTGAATCTGCCCTCAGACACTTATTAGCTACTGTAATAGATAATATTTGACAGTATATTTGATGGTATACTAGATAACTAATGGATCAGGTAGTTATCTTCTTTTTGCCTACCCTCCTCCCTTTTATACTTCCCTTCTTCCCCTCTTCCAATCTCCCTTCCTCCCCTCGTCTTCCCTTCAGTTTCCCCTTCTCCTTCAATCTCCTTCTAAGTCACTCAGGGTGAGCAATGATGTTTCAGAGGAAATACTCTTTTCTCTTCTTTATCTCAAGTAAGGGTTTGTTGGGGAAAACAGGAAAGATGGAGGATAAAGTAAGAGGGGTGGGATTTCCCTATTATCTACAATGAGTGTTAGATTGGAGGATATTGAGAGAAATGGCAATTCAGTCACTAGCATGAAACAGAGTCAGTCAGAGAGAGATATGTGGACTATTGTCCTTCTTCTTCTGCCTTCAAATCAGCCAGGCCACCTCCAACTTGATTATTCCAAGTCCTAGAGATAAACCCAGCTTCTTCCTTCAGGATCACCACCATCAGCCCAAAAGGCCTAGAAAAAATAGTCACTATTGGCTTGGCTCCAAACTGCTTTTCCCAGTAACAATCCAAATGGAATTTTCCTTTGATTGACAGCTGACCCATCTCTAGCTTCTGTCTTTTGCATGCATTTTTTATAATTTCTCTCTTCTCCACACTATAGGACTCTGAGCAATCCTGTTTGCCTCAGTTTCCTCATTTGTAAAATGAGCTGGAGAAAGAAATGTCAAGCCACTCTTTGTCAAGATAACTCCAAATAGGGTTATGAAGAGTTTGACATGACTGAAACACTGGAACAATGATAACTTTTATTAAAATGTAAGCATTTTGAGGAAAGCATCTCTCTTGTCTTTTATATACCTAATGCTTAACACAAAGGCTGAAACAGAGTAAGCACTTAACTACTTCATTCATTCACCTACTCACTCATTCACCTAGTATTTCTAATTTTGTTAGGGGGAGGAATTCCCTTCAGCAACCAAGGTTACCTGTCTGCAACTTAGAATAGAGAAGTTCAGGGGAGCTTTTCTAGGCATTCCTAGGTAAAGTGACTTCACCAAGGTCACAAAAAATAATTGCCAGAGTCTCGACATAAACCAGGCTTTCTGACTCCATGCACTGTCCTCTACCAGGCTTCATCTAAAAATTGAGTTAATTTGTCCATATTTTATGTGAATTTATCTATGTTTAGGCTGTATATTCCCCCAAACCCAAAATATAATCTCCTTGAAATCACAGATTATATAATTAAATATTAAAATGAAATTCAATGAGAATACAAAATTTTATTATAGGCCAAGGGCCTACAAAAAACAAAATTGAGCTAAAGGCACAAAAAAATCAACTTCAGAAGTATACAATGACAAAGGCATATTTAGATAGAAGTCATTCTGAAAAAGATGTGGCCATTAGACAACTGCAAGATTAATGTAAGAATGATGTAGCAGTTGAAAAAAAAAAGGTACTTTAATGTGGGTCTATGTTCAGAAACGCATACTTCCGGGAATAAACAAGGGCTAGTGCCACACTACTTTGACCTGGTCAGTCCTCATCTAAAGTCTTGTGTTTAATTTTAGGAGCCATAGTTTATAAATAAATCTCCTGGAGAATTCCAGAGGAGGAGAACCAGAATGCTGAAAGGCACTGAGTCCAAGCCCAGTGAGGATTCATTGAAAGAATTAAGCATATTTAGCCTAGAGAAGATTTACAGTGGTGGGACAAGAGGGGAGGCATATAAAGCAGGATCCTTTTCTTCAAGAAAGGGAAGAGCAATTATCTGAAAGAGGTATCAAACTTTCTGATTACCTTCACAAAGGCAGAAACACTCTAAGATGCAAAGAGGGTAATTAAAGTTTGATGGCAGGAAAAACCTCCCTATCAGAGATGACCAAAAGTGGAATGGGCCATGTTGGAAGTGCTGGGTTCCCCCCGTGTTTAGAAGTCTTCAAGCAGAAGGTGGTATGATATAATAAGAATTCCTTTTATGAATGGTTGCGACTAGATAGTAGTAGCTGAGGCCTCTTCTCATCCTTGAATTCTTTGATTCTCTGAATCAGTGAAATGCATTCGTGTTCTTATTAAATTATAACAGCACTTAGTCTTGTTCTCCTTTCTTTAAGTTGCCATTTTGCATTATAAGATTTTAGAGGGTGGGTCTTGCCTTGTCCACGTAATTTCCTGAAATTGTCTCACATTTCCAGTTCTCCTTTTTAAGAGCCTTATCATCTAGATTTTATATTATTCAAATCCATATCCTCCTACCCATCTGTTGGAGATTTTTACAGTCAAAAACTCCCACTGGGGCCTGAAGAGGGGAAGAAAATGGAAATGAAATTCAAATCAGTTAATCTGCATAGATGGGAAAACTCTCTTTTGGATTGCAATTCCCTGCTTTGTCAGGGTTTGTAGCTGTGCCTCTTTGCCTTGTTCCAGAATAGCAATTCTTTTTTCTGATGGCTACAGACAAACAGTTCTGTGTCCAGCTGTTGTTTTCCAGAATTCCAGTTATACCAAATGATGTCTAGTTGTGCTTTAGTTTGTCATTATTGTGTGGTTGATGTTGATAATGAATGTGATGTATCAGAAGCTTATATTAGAAAGCATAGAAATGAGTAATGGGTTTGCATTTTTTGGCTCCCAAGTATAGGCATGTTGCCATGCTCTGTGAAATCTGCATCCTTCATGTGGCCTCTGTGCATACTGGGTAGAATACACTGAAATAGTCCAGATGTGGCAGACGTATGAATCCCAGTGAGATAATCTTTATCCTGGAGGAAATCCCAGAGCCTTATGGTGAGCCAGAGGTGAAAAAAAAAGCTTTTGGGGGTTACATGATACATAACTTGTCCAGAAGCAATAATGAAATACAATTAGGGTGGTTTTATTTATGCTTAGAATGTATAACACAACATTCTTTGTGAAATGCCACTGGGCAAATGCATGGCATAAAATAAACTCAATGTTTTAAAAAGGAAAGTCATCTTTAATTAAGATATCAATTTGGAATGCTTAGCTAAACAGATGTCCCTTGCTCTTTGCCCAGAAGTTCAATAAAGAAGAGTTTTGTCAGGTCATGAGAAAAACAGAGGGCAACAGCCTAAAGGCTGTGGGACTATTAGCACAGGCCCTCTGGTAGACCTTAACCTTTGAGACTTAGAACTATTAGAAAGCCTATAAGGCACTTGTCAGCATCTGTTGATACTCATTGGCAGATCAGTACCACATAGGCAGAGCAGATTAAAAATATATCTTTTAATAATAAAATAAAGAGTCTACAGAACCCTTATTTCTGCTCCAATTTAAAAAAAAAAAACTTCCAGAATTATTCTGATACATGTTTAATAATCTATATGTGTTATTTATATGACCTTCTGGAAAATCATAGCTTTCCTTGAAGTTTATTATTCTATAGTTGTTAAAACTGGATAATTGTTCTTGAAACAATCATTTGAATGATTAGATGCTAACTAATTGCTAGAGATGCATTAGACCAGGGACCATTTTTTTTTGTTGATTTGTTTTTCTTTGCATCCTCAGAACTTTAATACTGTGCCTAGCACAGAGAAGGCATTTAATAAATTATTGTTAACTTACTGACTTAAACAGATAAAAGGTATACTTAGCATATTTGATTCAGGCTAATAAATAATATTAATAACTCAAATGACATATTATGTTTACAAAGGACACAATGTACTTTGCCTCATCTGGCTCAAGCATTAGTCATATGAGAGAAGGTAGGACTTCTGGTTGCCAAGATGGCAGAGTAAGAAACACTTGGAGTCAGCCAAATGCTCTCAAAATGACCACAGAAGAACAAAGGCACAAAATGAACCCTAGACTGGCAGAACCAACAAAAGAAAGGTTGAAGAAGTGCTGCTGCCGAGAGCAGTGTGGAGAGACAGTAAGGAGGACCCATCTTGTTGGGGAATGAGAGTGCTAAGTGAGCCTCTACAGAGCCAACTTGGGATTCAATGTGCAAGAGGCAGCAGGGAAGGGAGTGCGGCTGGCTCGGTCCAGCCTTAGCCAGAGAGGAATGGAAAACAACACAATACAGAGGTGACATAGGTCAGGTATGACCCAATTCCAGCAGCAGTGAGAGGAATTCTGCCCAACAAGGTCCAGTCTTGGCAGGGGTGGGAAGGTAGAACCTAAATGGACCATTAATGGCATCTAAACTGAAAATTACAGATCTCCCCACAGAAGGCCAATCAGGCTGCTTTGGCAGAGTGCTCCTTCAAGGATGGAGATAGCGGAACTGATGCTAAGCACTGGAATAGTACAAACACAGGCCAGTTCTCCCTCAACCCAAGGAATGGAATTAAGCTTCAGCATACAGGTAAAGTCAAGAGGAAAAATAACTCCCAAGTTAGCAAAAGACAGTGAAAAAGCTTGATGCTCAAAAAATATTTTAGCAACAGAGATGACCAAAATGCAAGGACAGCAATATAAAAAATGAAAACATGTGATGCCTCAAGAAAAATATGAAAAGATGTGAAGCCCAAAATGAACACCTGGAAGTGCTCCAAATGAAAGTAGGAAGTGCAAAAATTATTCCCATTTTGCAGATGAGAAAACTAAAATTCTGAGAAAGCTAAATAAACATTTCTAGATCCTATAAGTAACAACTGTCTAAATTTGGTCCTCAAGGTCAGATATTCTGTGCTTTTACCAAGTACATCATGCTCTCCAAAGGTTGAAACACACAAAATATCATGACCGCTATTGTTCTTCAAACACCTGCAGTGTGTAAAGTATTGTGATAAGTGTTAGAGGAAGATTGAAATATAAATAATACATTGCATAAGTAAATAGAATTCATCCACCTGCACATAATTTACGAGGTATTGAATGAATTAAGGAAATAAGAAAGAATCCCCAAATCTAAATCTATGATCATATGGTTCTACTCCCACTTCCACCTCTCTTAAAAATGTATACATATGTATATAGTTCATATTTTTAAAAAAGAGGCATAAGGAAAATATTGCATTAAAAAGATAAGCCTTCACACCTTGGAGCTTCTTTGGATCCTACTCATTTTCCCAGATGTTCCTCAAATGAGGCAAGATAGTTACAATTCTTGAAAGACCATAATCTCCATGAAATCTAAGTTGCAGGTGCCTCAATGTGCTATGGGGATTAACATGATACATACACGTTGCCTACAGTATATTTGCAGTGATGATTTAGGCTCAAGAGGAAGCTCTCAGAACTGCATTGGAATCTCTGAACCATACACAAATGTTAATTTCTTCATCTACAAAATGAGGATAATAATACCTATGGTACAGAATCAAATAAAATAATGCATTTAAAGTACTTTCTAAACCTTATTGTGCTAGATACATAGGGATAGATAGACAGACAGATGTTGAATTTCATCATCATCATCATATTGATGATTGTTAAAAGTTATGACAGGAAAAAGAGGTGGGCTGGTCATATGAAAGCAGTAAAGTACAATAAAGGATAGTCATTTGAGCACAATATTCTTGTTCATGAAATAAAAAAAAGAAAAAAGGAAGAAAGGAAAGAAGGAAGGAAAAGAAGGAAGGAAGAAAGGAAGGAAGGGAGATATGAAGGAAGAGAGGGAGGGAGGGAGGGAGAAAGGAAGGATAATAATCAGATAATAATCTGATCCTGAACTTGAATCCTGGGAAAGTCACCTACCCTCTGTCTGCATTCATTTCCTTATCTGTAAAATTGGGATAATAACAGCATCTGCCTAAAAGGTTGGTTGTGAGGACCAAATGATAATAATATTTGTAAGACTGCTTTACAAACTTTAAAATTCTATGTAAATGTTAGCTATCGTTAAGTATTAATGATCCTGACATTGTGAGCTCTTATAAAGTAGAGTTCGTTATTTCTGTCTTTAGATCTTCAAAGCCCTATATAGTGACTTGCACATAGTAGATATTTAATAAATTTCAGTTGAATGTTGTTGAATGCATGTTATTTGTGAAAATGTTTTATTTTCTCTTGAAAATGTAGTTGTTCCTTCAAAAATTGTAATCAATCAAAAAACATTCATTAATTAACTACTATATACCAGGAACAATGCTAAGAAGTAGACAAGGATGGGAATATAATAAAAAGAGGAAGATAGTTTTTACACTCAAGGAACTTATAATCTAATGAAATATAATCAAGAGTAAAGAGAAGAAAGTCTTTTTAAGGATAAGCAAAGGTGGTAAAGGAAGGCCAGAATGAAAATCAACTTCCTTTTAATTTTCCCAATAGCTTTCTACTTAACTTGGAAAGTCTTCCAGTGTGAAAAGTTTAGATTAATGTCCTGAGGAACTGCAGCTAATTGCTTTGCTCTATCACAATCCTACTTTAGCTTAGTAGTAATCAGACAACTGGCTTTCACTGGTGTCACTAGCTGTACCCTTCTATAAGAGAAATAACAAACTTTATTACTCCCTAATATATTGCAGTAAATTTAACAGGATTTCCTGAGGGTAAAAAAAATCAGGTGTTTATTAATTTAAGTCTAATATATAACTTGATTCATGTCATTTTAAATTACTTTGCTTCTCTCTCTGATCCTTCCTCTTTATGTATAAGCATATCCAAGTTGCTCTTATTCTAATGTAACTTTTAGGTGTTTCCAAATATGCATATTATGGTGGGAATTTAATTATAATCCCCTCCCATTTCATGCTTTGTGATTGTATGTGTGAGCCCAGGAGTTAGTAGGTGTGTGTTGGTATCCAGTTACACTAACCTATTTGGCTATTCTTCTCCATCTTCTATCTCCCTGTCTTTGCATTTTAGAGGTCCCATGGCTGGAACTCTCTCTCCTCATCTCTGCCACCTGGCTTCCCTAGCTTCTTCTGAGACTCAATTCAAGTTCTACCTATTGCAAGAGCTCTTTCTCATTTTCGCTGCACTCTAACTGCTAGGGCCTCCTCAGAGATTATCAGTCATCTATTAGGCTTGTAGATACACTAATACTTGCATATTATCTGACTCATCAGACTATGAGTTCCTTAAAGTCAGGGATGGGGGTGCGGGGGGCAGCGGTGTTTGTTTTTTTCTCTTTCTTCTCATACCCAGAGCTAGTCAAAGTGTTTGATATAAAGCAAGTTCTTCACCAAATTAGAAATCCTGAAAATCAAAGGAAAGATTAATAAAATTGTAAATAAGAAAATCACTGGGTTTATAAATAAGGAAGTTGGCTTTATTTTTTTAAAATAGATATAGGAATAGTTGATGTGTTCAAAACAAAAGAAGAAAATCAGATTACCAGTATTAAAAAGAAAAAGATGAATTCACAGCCAATAAAGAGGAAATTAAAATAATTACTAGGAGATATTGCCAATTATATGTCAATAAATCTGATAATCTAAGTGAACTAGATGAATATTTAAAAATTAAAAATTGCCCAGATTAATAGGAGAGGAAACAAAATACTTAAACAATTCCATCTGAGAAGAAAAAATTGATCAAGAAATCAATGAATTTCCTAGAAAAAAGCCCTATGGCCAGCTGGATTCAGAAGTGAATTCTATAAAATAGTTAAAGAACAATTAATCCTAAAACTTTACAAATTATTCAGAAAAATAGATTTCTTAATTTTATTTGCTCTATGAACTTTTCTCTAGTGTGTGTTATATGTGTCTTTTTCACAACATAAAATATGTATTGTATATAGTGTATTATATGTAAATATATATTGTCTAATGCATGTACAACCTGTCATATCACCTGCCTTCTTGGAGAAGAGCAGTATGGGAGGGAAGGAAAGAACATGGATTACAAAATATCAAAAAACAATTATAAAAATTATGTTAACTTGTAAAAAAAGTAAGCTCTTAATATCTGCTTATTGACTTGTTGATCATGTTCAAACTTGGAATAGGGTACTCTGAATAAGAACAAACCCATTACAGATGTCAAGTGACAACTTTCCTTAAACTTGTTGTATTAAAGAATTGGTTGTGATCCTGACAAGCTCCTAGTCAGAAAGACAATGTCAGAGACACAAACTTAAACCCAGGTCACCCTGAATTTTATGCCAACCATTAGGCAGTGAGTTCTTTGAGAATAGTATCTCTAAGGTTTATCATAGCATCTAGAACATATCTTATTGTTAATAATATAATTTTATAAATAATAATAAATGCATATTGAATATCTGCCTGCTTTTATATAATCATTTCTCACTTCAAAGTTGCTTTGTACACCAGTAGATCCTCTGCCTTTTTTATTATGAGGGCATAAACTCTCTTTCCTTAAATAAATTCATGAAGCCTATGAGGTTTGGACTCATACTTAACTTAAATAAAACCTGTATCCATTCATTACAAATAAAATACAGGCATTGGACTTGAAGTAAAAAGAGCTAGATTGAAGGCTAGGCCTGCTATTTACTCATTGTGCTATGGCTGGCCAATCACTTTGCTTCTTAAAGACCCAATTTTGTGAACTAAAAATTAAAATATGATGTTATCATTATCTCATTCACAAAACTGTTAAAAGCATTTTTATATCATAAAGCTCTATATAGATATGAAGTCACCGTCACCACCACCACCACCACCACCACCACCACCACCACCACCACCACCACCACCACCACCACCACCATCATCATCATCATCATCATCATCCTCATCATCCCAGTCTTACAGAGAAATCTAGTGTTAGAATATCAACATTTTATTCCTGAACAATAAGTGCTGCTAATAACAGCTTCCAACAAGTAAATGGGAATTAGTCATTGCAGGCTTCTTGTCTCCATGGATACTATGAAATTAATTCTCTACATTCACGGAATCCTGAAAGGTATACTGTAGACATCCATAGCCAGATCTGGTCAGTCCTCCAATTCTAGAAGACTTGATCTATTCCTTAGTCATTAATTTGTTATATGTTGTTACTATGAGTACTAAAAAAGGAACATGCTTATTCTGTGGGGTTTTTCATTTATTTTGTTACTTTGCATCCTTTTAGGCCCTTTGTTATTGTAGTTAATGTTGAGTTGCTTCAGTCATGAATTTTAGTGATTCCACTTAAAGTTTTCTTAGCAAATATACTGGAATAGTTTGTAATTTCCTTCTCTAATTCAGTTTCCAAATGAATAAACTGAGGCAAGCAGGCTTAAATAGCTTGCCCACAATTACACAGCTAGTAAATATCTGAGAACCAATTTGAACTCACAAAGATGAGTCTTCCAGACTCCAGGTGCAGTCACTGTGTTACTTCATTGACCCCTTTGAACTCTAAAACTTAGGATATACATTAATTTCACAGAATCATGGAACTAAAAGGTGCCTTAGAAATCACAGAGTCCAATACACTGATAAATTCCATCATTAGCATGACTAAAACACATAAAAGTTTTTTAATGTATACAAACTTGGCAGAATGGTTTATTTAATTATATTGGAGAAAATCAGTAAAATATACTTTATTTTATAATAAATAGGTGCAAGAACTATCTTGGGGGCCATTTTGAGAAACAAATTATGAAACAACCTAAGAACAATTACAAATCTACATTTCAACAAATGCAAAATAATGAGTGCCAAAAACTTCTGCCCTAGGGGAGCCAAGAACACAGACATTTTTCTGCACTAAACTGTGAGCTTGCTAAAGTTGAAGACCACTTTTCTTCTATAGTACTTGATGTTACCATTAGAATAATACTATGTATCCTACAAGTACCTTATAAATATTAATTTGTTAAAGTCAGCATAATAATACTATTTTATAACTTCAAAATAACATTTCATTCATATTGCAAGCAGGGAATATTAAAAATAGAATGGTGGAGTTTTAGAAACAGCAGTTCTGAAAGCTCATGCTATGTTTTGAAAGGATTTAAATGAGCTTTTTAACAGGGCTCCTTTTTGTGTATTTTTGTTGTGACTAGAATATGACAATTTGTGTAGACTATTGGAGATTCTCATGTTGTCTGTCAAAAATACTGCCATTACCAAACGAACACACATATGTAGGTGGATGAGTTGACAAAGCATCTTTCATTCATTTTCTTCTTTCTCATTTTATTATATACATATATATTTTATAATATTTATTCTTATATGCTACTTCATGAGCAACACACTATTTTTTCTCAACTGTCCTGTAAATTTTAACATCAATCTAGATATGACTTCTTCTGTATCTAATTTCCTGGGGTGTTTTACCTCAAATAAACCTAAGGTATTTTACTTACTTCTGTGAGATAGCCAAAGGTTTGTTCAGCTGTTTGAACCAAAAGTTTCTGGGTCACCCAGTCTAATTCTAAAAAGAGAGGAAAAGAAATGAAGCTGTCAAAAATTTCAACATAAACTAAAAGACACTATTGACAAGCCAAAAAGTTCTGTATCAAGACACAA
This sequence comes from Monodelphis domestica, assembly GCF_027887165.1. NCBI lineage: Eukaryota > Metazoa > Chordata > Mammalia > Didelphimorphia > Didelphidae > Monodelphis > Monodelphis domestica. The sequence goes on from NC_077229.1 coordinate 187,537,299, forward strand.
GACAAAATAATTATCAATTTATAACCAAATACCATTCTCAAGTATTAGTCCAAATATGTAAGCATATCAAAAGAGTAGATTGAATTATTTTTTTAAAGCCATAAAATATTCTAGTGAACTGTAATAGAAAACAGTTAGTAATCTCTTTAGCCGCTTTGATTGGGACACAATGAAAATAAGATAAAATCAAAGGTTCTTTTTTCATACTGGCCAACTCAGTTTTCCCCAAAGACATAGAATGAATGAATAGGCAAAAATATATCAATGTTGGTTAAAAAATAAAACTTTATAAATGCATACCCTCATAATAATATATTGACATTATTATAATGAATACAAAATACGACATGATAGATAATGGTCCATGGGAGATGGCATGAGATTTGGAGACAGAGAACTTGGATATGAATCTTGGTTCTGACACAGTGATTTTGGGCAAATTAATACTCTCTTGGCCTCAGTTTCCTCATAGAAAAATAAAATATTATTACTCAGTGACTTACAAGGTCCCTTCTAATACTGTCCCTTCAGTATTATCGCTATCATTATATATTTTCCCCAGAGTATCAAATCATTTACTGAAGTGTCCAATAGTTAACATAAATATTCCACTTGTAGTGGGTGAGATAGTGGGAAATTAAAAATAGATGAATGATTAAATAGATGAATTAAAAATATGAGAGAAAGAAATACAAAAACATATAGAAAACACTATCTAGAAGTTATAAAATATATTAGTATATAAAATGCTTTTCTTAAAATAATTTAATAATTTTTATAGAAATACTCACTAATTTCTTGTAATGATTACAAGTTTATTTTAATGTAATATCATAGTTTATCCTGGGTTCCTGAAGGCTTAGTAACCCTAGGTAGGTTAAATAATCTCCCTGAAATTCATGTTCTTAATTGCAAAATGAAGTGTTTGTATTTACTGGACTTCTAAGTTATCTTTCAACAATAAAACTATGATTCTTTTAATAAAGCTTTCTGGGAGCCATCTATGTATTACTAATAAATATATTAATTTTCAAATGAGCTTTTGGGCAATAAAATCATAACCTATTTATCGAAAATATCAAAAACAATATGAAATAATAAGTAATACAGGTGAGAAAATATTTCATAGTATGGCAATTCTAATATGACTTGTTTAAATAAGAGGACTACAACAATATAAATGAACAAAAAGAAAGATATTGATTCTGTATTCCTGAAAGAATTTTAATCAGTGAAAAACAGATGCCACAATCAGAAGATCAAAGATGAAGAGGCACTCTTTCAGTCAACATTCCTTTCAACTTTATGTTAAACAGATATATGTAGCAAGTAAGAGCAAAAAAATGCAGTTTCAAAGACTTTCCTCAAACCAGGTATCTGTTATGCAAATACTTGAATAATACAAGAGTTTATGAAAGATAAGTATATGGATAAAAACTTTCTTAACAATCTTCTGAGGATTGACATTGAGAGAACCATAAAATAGGGAAATATGCCTACCAATAGCTTTCACCAGGGTCATAGAGAATGTCTTCTACAGAAACCAAATAGAAGGATTTTAGATTAATGATAGTATCATAAATGTGCCAGGCCTGCTGGAGGTAATTATGGATTCAGGAGACAGGATAAAAAGAATGGATAGGTTTCTGGGATCAGGAGGGCCACCACTGGGGGCTACATGAATGTACTTATCTAGAAATAGCTCTGGTCTAAATGTATCAAAATCTAGAATTATGTAGAGCTTTTTTCAATTAAATCAAGAGCCATTCAAATGACATTACTCCAATCAGAAGCAAATCAGAAACAAAATAATTGTTAAATACATATTATCCAGATTGTGGTTGGATGCTTGTGGTTGTTTAAGTAGCCTTTTGAGTTAGTACATGAACTTTTGTTTGAGTATATCCATACAGACTTCCGGTCAAGATGGCAGCTTAGAGAAAGCTAAAGTTCAGATCTCCAGAAACCCTTCCCTACCGAAATTAAACTATATGCTCCTAAGGCACCGAAATTCAAAATGAACAACAGCATAGATCCCGGGAATCCTCCTCCTAGACCTGGACCTGGATCAAAAGGTACGGCCCCCCTAAAAGCCAGAACCTGAGATCACTCAGACCTAAGGGGTAGGCAGAAGGAAGGTCCCAGGACCCATCCCCCCCAACCCAGAGCACTGAGTTTGAGGCAGCAGAGGTAACCTCAGAGTCTCAGGGCCGGCTATCCTGAAGGCCCATTCCTGAAAAAAAACCTGACCCAGTCGAGGAGGCACCCAGACAGCAGGGAAACAGAGAGAGACAGGGGAGCCCGTAGCCTCCTGACCAGATGCTTCCATCTGAGTCTCACCGAAGGTCCCTGCCTCAGAGCATATTCAGTCTGAGGTTAATCCTATCAGGAGCCCTCAGGGTTCCAAGAAGCCACAGCCACTCCCCCCTCAGAGAGCAGGGTCATCTGAAACAACAGTAACCCTCAGGGCTGGCAAAAGGGCCTCAGAGCTGAAGGCCGCATCCTGAAACCAACTTGACCCAGTCGAGGGGGAGCACCCAGACAGCAGGGAAACAGACAGAGACAGGAGGAGCCTGCAGCCCCCTGACCAGATCCTTCCATCTGAGTCTCACTGAAGGTCCCTGCCTCAGGGCATACTCAGTGGGAGGTTAATCCTATCACCAGCCCTCAGAGCTCCTGGAAGCCACAGCCCCTCCCCCCTCAGAGTGCTGGCTCTCCTGGCCGGCTAAGGAACAGAAACAAACACCCCATGGAGAGTGCCGAGTCAGACTCAGAGCATGGAAGTAAGGCAACGGAGAAGCATCAGGAGGGAACTGAGGAGAGCAGTAACATGGAAACACCAGCAACTCCTGCCTTCCCTGGGAAGACAGAACAACAACTACATAGAATGGACTATCTGCCTAGGGCTAAAACATCTGAACACCAGACAGAGATAAGAAAAGCTAGTCCTCCCCACGCAGATAGAGATGGCAAACTCCACAGACGCACAAAAGCCCCAAAATTCTAAGAAAAAACAAGAAGAAGGGGATGACTTTGGATACATTTTATGGAGCAAAAATACAAAATACAGAGGAGATAGAAGAGGAAGCACAAGCAAATGCTCTGAAACCTTCCAAAGGAAATGGAAACTCTCCACAAACCCATGAAGAATCTGATTCGGAAAGGATCAAAAAGATGGAAGCCTTCTGGGAGGAAAAGCGGAAAATAATGCAAAAGAAATTCACACATCTACAAAACCAGTTTGACCAAAGTGATAAGGAAAACCAGGCTTTAAAAGTCAGATTCAGGCAACTCGAAGACAACGAGCAAGAAATAAAAAAGCAAAGCCAAAAGACCAAGAAATTAGAAGAGAACAGAAAATATCTCTCTGACAAGGTGACAGACTTGGAAAATGGAGGAAGAAGAGATAATTTAAGAATAATTGGACTTACAGAAAAGACAGAAATAAACAGCAAACTCATCATCATAATACAAGATATAATCAAAGAAAATTGCCCAGAGATTCTAGAACAAGGGGGAAATACAGCCACTGAAAGAGCTCACAGAACACCCTCTACACTAAATCTCCAAAAGACAACTCCCAGGAATGTAATTGCCAAATTCCAAAGCTTTCAAACAAAAGAAAAAAATTTACAAGAAGCCAGAAAAAGACAATTTAGATATAAAGGAATGCCAATCAGGGTCACACAAGACCTTGCAAGTTCCACTCTGAATGATCATAAGGCAGGGTACATAATTTTCAGAAAGGCAAGAGAGCTGGTTCTTCAACCAAGAATCAGCTATCCAGCAAAACTGACTATATACTTCCAAGCAAAAGTATGGGCATTCAACAAAATAAAAGATTTCCAAGTTTTTGCAAAAAAAAGATGAGAGCTCTGTGGAAAGTTCGATATCGAAAAACAAAGAGCATGGAATACCTGAAAAGGTAAATATGAAGAAAAGGGAAAAGGAGAAAAACCTTATCTTTTTCTTTTACTCAAACTCTCTTCTATAAGGACTACATTTCTATCAATCTATGTATACTAACATGTGGGGAAAATATAATGTGTAAATAGGGGGAAAAGAAAGACCAAATAGAATAATCTTTCTCACACAAAGATTCACACGGGAAGGGGAGGGGAAGAAAACTCCTATAAGAAGAAGAGGAAGAGAGTTTTTACTTAAACCTTAGTCTCAGGGAAATCAACTCTGAGAGGGGAAAACATGCAGGTCTAGTGGGATCTTGAATTCTATCTTACCCAACAAGGGTAGTGAGAAGGGAAAACCAAGGGGAGGAGGGGGGAGGGAACACAAAAAAGGAGGGAAGAAGACGGAGGAGGGGGAGGGAACAAAAAGGAAGGGGGTAGAAAGGGAAACATATCAAGGGAGGGGACAAGGGGGACTAATTTAAAGTAAATCACTGGACTAAAAGGTAGAGCTGAAGAAGAAAGGTTAGAATTAGGGAAGGATATCAAAATGCCAGGGAGTCCACAAGTGACAGTCATAACATTGAATGTGAATGGGATGAACTCACCCATAAAACGTAGACAAATAGCAGAATGGATTAGAATCCAAAACCCTACCATATGTTGTCTTCAAGAAACACACATAAGTGGGGTAGACACCCACAGTGTCAGAATTAAAGGATGGAATAACACCTTCTGAGCATCAACTGACAGAAAGAAGGCAGGAGTGGTAATCATGATATCTGATAAAGCCAAAGCAAAAATAGACCTGATCAAAAGGGATAGGGAAGGTAATTATATTTTGTTAAAAGGGACTTTAGATATTGAGGAAATATCACTAATCAACATGTATACACCAAATAATATAGCAGCCAAATTTCTAATGGAGAAACTAGGAGAATTGAAGGAAGAAATAGACAGTAAAACCATATTAGTGGGAGATTTGAACCAACCATTATCAAATTTAGAAAAATCAAATCAAAAAATAAGTAAGAAAGAGGTAAAATAAGTGAATGAAATCTTAGAAAAATTAGAGTTAATAGACATATGGAGAAAAATAAATAGGGACAAAAAGGAATACACCTTCTTCTCAGCACCACATGGCACATTCACCAATACTGAACACACATTAGGTCACAGAAACATGGCACACAAATGCAGAAAAGCAGAAATAATGAATGCAGCCTTTTCAGATCACAAGGCAATAAAAATAATGATCAGTAATGGTACATGGAAAACCAAATTAAAAACTAATTGGAAATTAAACAATATGAAACTCCAAAATCATTTAGTGAGAGAAGAAATCATAGAAAGAATTAATAATTTCACTGAGGAAAATGACAATAGTGAGACATCCTTTCAAACCTTTTGGGATGCAGCCAAAGCGGTAATCAGAGGTAAATTCATATCCCTGAGTGCATATATTAACAAACTAGGGAGAGCAGAGATCAATCAATTGGAAATGCAAATAAAAAATTTGAAAGCGATCAAATTAAAAAACCCCAGCAGAAAACCAAACTAGAAATCCTAAAAATTAAGGGAGAAATTAATAAAGTCGAAAATTATAGAACTATTGATTTAATAAATAAAACAAGAAGCTGGTACTTTGAAAAAACAAACAAAATAGACAAAGTACTGGTCAATCTAATTAAAAAAAGGAAAGAAGAAAAGTAAATTAACAGCATCAACGACAAAAAAGGGGACATCACCTCCAATGAAGAGGAAATTGAGGCAATCATTAAAAATTACTTTGCCCAATTATATGGCAATAAATACAACAATTTAGGTGATATGGATGAATATATACAAAAATACAAACTGCCTAGACTAACAGAAGAAGAAATAGAATTCTTAAATAACACATCAGAAAATGAAATCCAACAAGCCATCAAAGAACTTCCTAAGAAAAAAATCCCCAGGGCCCGAAGGATTCACCAGTGAATTCTATCAAACATTCAGAGAACACTTAACCCCAATACTATACAAACTATTTGATATAATAATAAGCAAAGAGGGAGTTCTACCAAACTCCTTTTACGACACAAACATGGTACTGATTCCAAAACCAGGCAGGTCAAAAACAGAGAAAGAAAACTATAGACCAATCTCCCTAATGAATATAGATGCAAAAATCTTAAATAGGATACTAGCAAAAAGACTCCAGCAAGTGATCAGAAGGGTCATCCACCATGATCAAGTAGGATTTATACCAGGGATGCAGGGCTGATTCAATATTAGGAAAACCATCCACATAATTGACCACATCAACAAGCAAACCAACAAGAACCACATGATTATCTCAATAGATGCAGAAAAAGCCTTTGATAAAATACAACACCCATTCCTATTAAAAACACTAGAAAGCATAGGAATAGAAGGGTCATTCCTGAAAGTAATCAACAGTATATATCTAAAACAAGCAGTTAATATCATCTGCAATAGGGATAAACTAAATCCATTCCCATTAAGATCAGGAGTGAAACAAGGATGCCCATTATCACATCTATTATTTGACATTGTACTAGAAACACTAGCAGTAGCAAGTAGAGAAAAAGAAATTGAAGGCATTAAAATAGGCAAGGAGGAGACCGAGTTATCACTCTTTGCAGATGACATGATGGTCTACTTAAAGAATCCTAGAGATTCAACCAAAAAGCTAATTGAAATAATCAACAACTTTAGCAAAGTTGCAGGATACAAAATAAACCCGCATAAGTCATCAACATTTCTATATATCTCCAACACAGCTCAGCAGCAAAAACTAGAAAGAGAAATCCCATTCAAAATCACCTTAGACAAAATAAAATACCTAGGAATCTACCTCCCAAGACAAACACAAGAACTATATGAACACAACTAAAACTAGACTTGAGCAATTGGAAAAACATTAACTGCTCATGGATAGGATGAGCCAATATAATAAAAATGACCATCCTACCCAAACTTATTTATCTATTTAGTGCCATACCCATTGAACTCCCAAAAAATTTCTTTACTGATTTAGAAAAAAAACATAACAAAGTTCATTTGGAATAACAAAAGATCAAGGATATCCAGGGAAATAATGAAAAAAAAAACCACAAATGATGGGGGCCTTGCAGTCCCAGACCTTAAACTATATTACAAAGCAGCAGTCATCAAAACAATTTGGTACTGACTAAGAGACAGAAAGGAGGATCAGTGGAATAGACTGGGGGCAAGCAACCTTAGCAAGACAGTATATGATAAACCCAACGATCCCAGCTTTTGGGACAAAAATCCACTATTCGATAAAAACTGCTGGGAAAATTGGAAGACAGTGTGGGAGAGATTAGGAATTGATCAACACCTCACACCCTACACCAAGATAAATTCAAAATGGGTGAGTGACTTAAACATAAAGAAGGAAACCATAAGTAAATTGGGTAAACACAGAATAGTATACATATCAGACCTTTGGGAGGGGAAAGACTTTAAAACCAAGCAAGACATAGAAAGAGTCACAAAATGTAAAATAAATAATTTCGACTACATCAAATTAAAAAGCTTTTGTACAAACAAAACCAATATAACTAAAATCATAAGGAAAACAACAAATTGGGAAGCAATCTTCATAAAAACCTCTGACAAAGGTTTAATTACTCAAATTTATAAAGAGCTAAATCAATTGTACAAAAATCCAAGCCATTCTCCAATTGATAAATGGGCAAGGGACATGGATAGGAAGTTTTCAGATAAAGAAATCAAAACTATTAATAAGCACATGAAGAAGTGTTCTAAATCTCTTATAATTAGAGATATGCAAATCAAAACAACTCTGAGGCATCACCTCACACCTAGCAGATTGGCTAACATGATAGCAAAGGAAAGTAATGAATGCTGGGTGGGATGTGGCAAAGTAGGGACATTAATTCATTGCTGGTGGAGTTGTGAACTGATCCAGCCATTCTGGAGGGCAATTTGGAACTATGCCCAAAGGGCAATAAAAGAATGTCTACCCTTTGATCCAGCCATAGCACTGCTGGGTTTGTACCCCAAAGAGATAATGGAGAAAAAGACTTGTACAAGAATATTCATAGCTGCACTCTTTGTGGTGGCCAAAAATTGGAAAACGAGGGGATGCCCATCAATTGGGGAATGGCTGAACAAATTGTGGTATATGTTGGTGATGGAATACTATTGTGCAAAAAGGAATAATAAAGTGGAGGAATTCCATGGAGACTGGAACGACCTCTAGGAAGTGATGTAGAGCGAAAGGAGCAGAACCAGGAGAACATTGTACAACAGAGACTAATACACTGTGGTATAATCGAACGTAATGGACTTCTCCATTAGTAGCGGTGTAATGTCCCTGAACAATCTGCAGGGATCTAGGTGAAAAAACACTATTCATAAGCAGAGGACAAACTGTGGGAGTAGAAACACCGAGGAAAAGCAACTGCCTGACTACAGCGGTTGAGGGGACATGACAGAGGAGAGACTCTAAATGAACACTCTAATGCAAATACTAACAACATGATAATGGGTTCAAATCAAGAATACATGTGATACCCAGTGGAATCACGCATCGGTTATGGGGGGGTCGAGGGGAGGAAAATCAAATGATCTTTGTCTTTAATGAATGATGCTTGGAAATGATCAAATATTATAAAATTTTAAAAAAATTATAAATTGAGTATATCCATACAGGCACACTTATCATAGGTGTTAATGTTGGACAATGGGCTGAACTTAGAGATGATTAGATGATTGTTCTAAATGACATTTGGAAAATTGTGTAGTATTTTCAGTAATCCCAAGCATCTTGTATGAAAAAGAGTTCTTTTTATTTTTGTCAACATTCTCCTTGTGAAATTAGAGAAATATAAATCATGGAATACTATTTCCCAAAGTGGGAAAGCTATTTCCCAAAGGTTGAATAAAAGATACATAAATTTAAATAATCTGCTGCATGTTATCAATAATGACATATGAGATATTATATAGAATACATCTTCAAAGGGGTTGACTATTCTTGGTAGTGAGAGGGAAAGAAAATGGCTCTTTTGACTGAATGTTCCCATGCTAACAGCCAAATATAAAAGAGCCAGAGGAATCTGCATGGTAGTTAAATCAACTACATAAGATGCAAGGAAAGATAGGGATGAAAATTATATTAGCCAAGAAAGCAGAGTTGCCTCAAATTGAAAGACTGAAAGGAACACCTATGCTAATAAAAACGTGGTTCCAACTATTTAAATTAAAAACTGAATCAAAGAAGTTACTGGACACTGTTATATATGTAAGACATATTAGAGCTTTCAAGGAGATGGTGGTCATATGAACCAATGATTTTTCCTTTGTAGCACGTTGATTATTTCTCTTATACAGCTCCATCTATGAGATACTAATAAAAATGACAAATTAAACATGGTCTTTGCCCTCCTGAAGCTTATTATAGGCACATCTCACCTATGGTTGTCCCAAAAAGCACTGTTTCACTAGATTATTAAATTATAATAACTAAACCCTCTCTGAAGCTTTAAAATGTCTATGAAATATAATTTGGCTGATGACTCATTTTTATCATTTATAACATTGATTCAGTGGGACTCATTACCATCCTTGACTACCTTATTAATGACCCTCCTGTCTTTGCACAGAACCAATTAATGAACTTAAGTAGGGCTATCGAAATTGAATACAACATACAGCATTGAATACAACAACTGAATAACAACTCTCTTATTCTGAAGCTTGTATTAGAATAAGGACATAAGTTCTTGTAGAGCATTGATGTGGTTATAAAAAGTTGGAGATTATTCATATGATTATGTCAATATTATTAAAATATATCAATGTTATAAAATTTAAAATTGGGAGAAATTGAGAAATTACTACAAGACATATACAAATATCAAATAGAAAACCATGACAAAACATTAAAATATCAATGCTATGACATATAACAATCATGAACCTAATCTACTTAGTTTTTATAATTCTTTTTTCCAAAAGAAGATTTGTACATTTATATACCTGTGGGAAAATGAATAATCTATGTAGGGACTAGGGAAGTTGAAGGGGGCAAAATATAAGTGTTTATAACATGCCAGTAAATGCTACATAAATATTTATTTGATCCTCACAACCCTAGAAGTAGGTGGAAATATCTTCATTTTATAGTTAAGGAAACTGAGGCATATAGAGGATCTTAAAGTTAGTGTCTGAGGTTGGATTTGATCAACAAATATCAGGATATCTACTTAAGCTGATAATGTTACTTTTTGGATATGTTCCTATTTCCTCCTTTCAGTCTAATATTGAAAGGTATAAATTTACCCATAGTGTACAAGCCAAAATGATATGATGTTATATTACCAGTTCTGTATTTATGTTAATTTCATATTTGTTTTTGAACATATATGCCACTTCATAAGAGTTTAAATATTCAGTAGGGAAAATGTATCTAAAATCATATGATGGATTAAATTACTTAGAGTTTTCACAAGATAATTGATAGGCTAGTGGACAAATCTGCCTGTCATTTTTCTCATTTGTTTTACATTTTTATGTTTTAGTTTTCCAGTAAACTGTAAAATTAATTTTAACATCTGTTTTAAAAAAAAATTGAGTTCCAAAGTCTCTTCCTCCCTCCCAAGCAATTTGATACGGATTATACATGTGTAGTCATACAAAAGATTTCTCTATTAACCATGTTGAAAAAGAAAACACAGAGCAAATTTAAAAAATAAAGGAAAATAAATGGAGGGGAAGTATGCTTCCACCTATATTCAACACCATCAGTTGCTTTTCTAGAGAAGGATAGCATTTTTAATCGTCTTTTAGAATTGCCTTCGTTCATTACATTGCTGAGAATAGTGAAGTTATTCATAGTTTATTGTAGTACAATACTCCTATTACCATGCACAAAGTTATGCTCACTTCACTTTGCAATAGTAGATGTCTTTCCAGTTTGTTTGTTGTTTGTTTTTTTCTAAAACCATTCTGCTCATCATTTCTTATAGCCCCAAAGTATTCCATCTAAATCATATACCACAACTTGGTTAGTCATTCCTCAATTGATGGGTATCCCTTCAATTTCTACCACAAAAAAAATTTTACAACCACAAAAAGAGCTATTAATATCATTTGTATACATATGAATTATTTTCCTTTTTAAAAAGAAAATCTCTTTGGAATACCGAATTAGTAGTGATATTTCTACATCAAAATATATGCAGTTTTATAGTCCTTTCGATATAATTCCAAATTCCTCTCCAGAGTGTTTTGATAAGTTCACAACTCCCACCAATTCTACTGGTTTCCCAATTTTTTCACAACCACTCCAACATTTTTCATTTCCATTTTCTGTCATATTAGCAATCTGACAGGTATTAGATGGTACTTTGGAGTTGTTTTAGCTTATATTTCTCTAATAATGATTTAGAACATTCTTAAATGACTAAATAGTTTTTAATTCTTCTGAAAACTGCTTGTTTATAGCATTTGAATATTTGTTTTAAAAAGAATTTGGAAATCTGAAATCCTGAAAAGTTCTATGACCAGCACTGGGGAGTAAGGGAAAGTATCTATGTAATAATATCACAGTAGAAGCCTCCACAAAACAAGAAGTTATATTTTTGTAGAAATCATTTTGTGTTCAGGAAAATGATGATTGAACTTTCAGACAATTTACTTTGTTTTTGTTTGTTTTTTTTTTTTAATAAAAATACATGCCTTGAACCAGTTATAGCACTGCTGGGTTTGTACCCCAAAGAGACAATAAGTAAAAAGACTTGTTCAAGAATATTCATAGCTGCACTCTTTGGGGTGGCCAAAAACTGTAAAATGAGGGGATGCCCATCAATTGGGGAATGGCTGAACAAATTGTGGTATATGTTGGTGATGGAATACTATTGTGAGACTGACACACTGTGGTATAATCGAAGGTAATGGACTTCTCAATTAGTGTCAATGCAATGTCCCTGAACAATCTGCAGGGATCTAAAAAACAATATCCACAAGCAGAGGATAAACTATGGGAGTAAAAACACTGAAGAAAAGCAACTGCTTGACTACAGGGGGAAAGGGGATACGACTGAGCAGAGACTGTAAATGAACACTCTAATGCAAATACCAACGACATGGAAATGAGTTCGAAACAAGAACACATGTGATACTCAGTGAAATCGTGCGTTGGCTATGGGAGAGGTGGTGGGAAGGAGGTGGGTGGGAGGAAAAGAAAATGAACTTTGTTTCCAATGAATAATGTTTGGAAATGACCAAATAAAATAATGTTTAAAATGAAAAAAAAATACATGCCTTATGTTTTAGCATAATCTTTACTTAGATAATATATAAAATTATTTTTGAATACTGCTTTCTTTTCTGGATAATTTATCAAGATTAAATTGGTATCTAATATCACCAACACTAACCCTGAAGGAAAGAATTTGGGAGATTTGTAATATTTTAGGCCACCAGGAAGCCTGTAATTGTTATTGTCACCCATTATTAAATAATTGATGTATCTACATACATACTATTTCCACTTAGAATAAAGTAAACTCCTAAGATCAAGAATTGTTTTTACTTTTGTTTTTGAATCCTCATTGTCTGGCCCAGAAATAAACAAAGAGTATACACAATAAATGCTTAGTGAATTGAATTGAAAGCAGATAATTGCCATTTTTTTCAAAATAAATTTGTGGACATATTTGTGTGTGTACTGTGAATTTATTTGTGTGTGTATAAACCATTTAGACATTGAAAAGAAAACATACAAATATAGTCACATCAATGTTACCTAAGAAGTAGGTAAATACAAATGCAGAATGAGAAAGATAAGGAAGTACTTCTGAATCATAAGCAGTCTAAAATTTAGTGATATAGTACCACAGAAATGTATTAGCAGAGTATATAGCATAAAAGAAGCAGAAGGCAATCCTTTTGCTATCCAAATCCTGTCTTTGATATTAGCTGATTGACAAACATTCAACTTTTTATAGCATCAGGATCTATTGAAATGTCATATAGTTTTGCAATTATTAAGTGCTGTGTGAATCTAATTATTATTATTACATGTTGTCACAAGGCATGTTGAGACTCAACATCATGTAAAATGCTGAATATGGAGTCAGATAATCTATGTATGAAATCTGTTTGCTATTTTCTATTCATGTGATTTTGAACAAATCAAATTATGTAACCTCTATTGGCCTTAATATAATTAAATTAATTTATTTCTGATGTCCTTTCTAATTCCAAATCTCTGATACTATGATATTTTAACATGTCATTTTGAAATGCAAAGAAATAAGGAATGAGTCAAAACAAGATTAAAAATAGAAACCTACCGTTGATCCAATATTTCTCCTCACTTTTGCAGTCAAACCCCTTGAAAAAAAGATATTCATTTGCTTCTCTCTTTTCACTCACTGATCAATTCTTTGCAATCTAACTTTTGACCTTATAACTGAAATTGTTATCTCTAAATTTATCAGTAGTCTTTCAATGACTAAAACTGATGGGTTATTTTTTTTTCTCAATCATTATCTTCCATCTAACTCTTGTATTTGACATTGTTGACTAGCCTCTCCTGGATGCTGTCCCCAATCTGAATTTGGAGAGACACAATTTTCTCCTTGTTAGTCACTTATTTGTCTAACTGGCCTTTTCAATCTTCTTTGCACACTTTTCATACATGTCATTCTCTGTAACCATAGCTGTTCTCCGGGACTTTCTTAGGCATTTTTTTCTCTCTACTTTCAGTGGTTTTATCGGCTCCAGTGCCTTCAATTATTATTCCAAGGGAGAAGACCCTAAGATCTGGATATCCAGCTTCAGTCTTTTCCTTGAGTTTTAATCTTAGATCACTAATTGTATGGTGAATATTTTAATCTAGATATCCTAAAACCACCCCAAATTTGACATGTCTGTAAAAGAATTCATTATCTCCCTTCTCCCTCCTACCTCTACCAAACTCACATCCCTTCCAACCTATCCTATTTCTGTTGAAGTCACTATGAGTCAATCAGTCATTAAGCTTTTATCAAGTACCAGCTGGTGCATTACAATTCTTCCATTCTCATAGGGTCAGAACTTTGACATTTGCCCTAGTATTTAATTATTTCCCAAATCTTGTCATTTCTACCTGCACAATTTATCTCATAACTGATCTTGTCTCTACTAACACAGATACCATCTTAATTTAGACTCTCATCACAGCTTGCCTAAATGATTATAACATTCTCCTTATTGGTCTGCCTGCCTCAAATCTCTGTGCATTCTAGTCTATTCTACATCAATCTTCCACACGTTCTTAAGCTAAAATCTGAGTAGTGTCATTCCTGTATTTAATTAACTCCTGTGCCACCATACTGCTTCTTGGGTAAAAATATAAAAAAAAACTGTGATTACTTTTTAAAGTCTTTCACAAACTAGTCCCAAATCTCTTTTCTCAGCTTCAGTAATCATTATTCTCTTTCCCTCTCACTACAAGATCCAATCCAACTGTCCTTCCTTCTCTTCTTTAGATAGGACCCTCCATTTCCCATCTTTTTTTCCTTCCAGACTCAATGAATAGATTGAAACAGAGACAGACAAGCACAAAGAGAGAGAGAGACACACACAGAGACAGAGATCATGTAATATTTACTATTGGCCATGCTGCCCTGGGCATATAAAGAAAAAACAAATAAGACAGTAATTGCCTTCAAGGAGTTTACATTCTAATGGAGAAATGTATTACTTAAAAGGATATGAAAAGGGAAGGTATTTGTGTGGTCAATGAGTAGGAGACTGCAGAAAGTGCGGGAAAACTGGATTTTCAAGAAAAGAAGGCAAAAGTCTCATCTATCACAGCCTTATCCTACATTAAGTGTTTTTTTTTTTGATCCCCCTTAATTTCTAGAATGCTGGCCAAAATATATTGTGTTTTAACTATTTTGTGTATACTTCTATTTATGATTTTGAATGTATTTGTATGCTTATATATGTATATATATATTTGCATATATATATGTATATATAATTTCTTATCTGTTGGGATATAAGCCCTATATAAGTGGGAATTATTTGATTCATTGTATCTGTCTCTCTAGGACCTAGTACTAGACTTGTCAATTGAAGGATTGCTTAAATCAAGGTGTTATATGTGTCACCTCATAATAATATATCACTTCATATTAGGGTAACAAGAAAAAATAGGATTAATCCATTAAAGGTGATAAACTATGTCTTTAAGCAAAGGAAGATCAGATTAAATATGTATCCATCTTCTTTCTCTTCCAAATAATGTGTCTTATTGGGTCAGGATGGAGTCCAGTACAGAAACATAGGAAGAAGAATAAAATCTGCATCTATCAAAGCTAAAAACTGGCAAGGAGGAAGCATACTTAGAAACTAGAAAGATATTTTTAAAAAATCTGATGCTGTGAAATGATAGTGAAGTAGACAATGTCAAGCAGATTTTCTTAAATTAGTTAAATAAAGGGGAAAAGGAAGGCAATGATGCATCGATATAAGGATATAAAAATGGAAGGACTTGAATGACAAAATAATTTTAGAAAGTTGCATGAAAAAAATAGGGGAAAGGCAAAGATGTAATGTTGTGTAACAATTGGTATTCAAATCAACATGAAATTTAAAAGTTAGGAAAATGTTTGCCTCAGAGAAGGGTGTGGTGAGGAAGGGACACAGAAGCATCTGATTTCCAAATGCAAAACTACAAAAATACTTTGAGGCCTTTGGAGCCAGTTGGCTAAGTATATGGGAAAGAAGGAATAAGTAAATTATACACAGAAAGAAAAAGTGTATTTCCCTATGAGATGGGCCAAAACTAGGAAGCATAAATGAATATGGAGGAGTGAAAGGCCCTTTCAGATACTAACAATATCAAGCATAAAGAAAAAAGTAAAAAGAAAAATAAGAGGAAAAATAAATTACAATAACTAAGCAGCAATATATCAAGAAAACTGAGGTTTGAAGTAGAATTTGGTATCCATAAAAGGGAAGTGTATTGATTAGTATTAGAAAAATTATAAAGTAGTAATGATAAAAAGTCTTTTTGTAAATACATGTATAAATGTGGAGGACAGTTGAAGTCAATGCCGAATTTTTTTAAATTCCCGACTTTCAATCTTAGAATCAATAATAATAATTGGTTCTAAGACAGAAGAGTGGTAAGGGTTAGGAAATTAGGGTTAAGTGACTTACCCAGGGTTTTACAGTTAGGAAGTATCTGAGGCTAGATTTAAACCCAGTACCTCCTCTCTCTAAGTCTGGCTCTCTTATCTCCTGAACAGCCTAGCTGCCCTTCCACTCTTTTTGAAGTAACAAAGATGCTATGCCTTGATACCTTATGAAGAGAGAACATAGCTTAAATAAGCCAATCAATCATTAGTGTGAATAAGGTGGGTAGAGTAGTAAAATAGTACTTCCATCTGACATGGACCTTCTCTCCCATGAGAAGAAGAATAATGTCTTCTCAGGGATGAACATTCTCACATCTGGTTATACCCTACACATCCCAGTAATTCTGAACCCTGTAAGTCATCATTGAAGCCCCATTCCTTACTCCCACTTGCTTCCTTATTTCCATTCCCTCCTCAGAGTTCTGAAATTCCTTCCTTTTTAATGTTGTTGTTTGTTTTTTTCCCTCACTCCTTTCACCTTCTATTCCAGATATTACTGAAAACTAGCTTTCCCTGATAGTATAGACTCTCTGGCCACCCTTGCCAATCCTGACTGAAACCACTCATTCTCCTCAGCTCAAAAAAAAGGGAACATTCCTTATTCCTCATCACCACTTCCAGTTTCTCCCACCACCTCTGTCACTTAGCTATCTCTCACCTTTGGAGGTTCATATCTTCTACCCATCAAAATCCTGGTAACTTGTCTATAAACCTCCAGGGCACTTTCATTCCTTCTTCAGTCCATTTTGTTTCTGAGTCACATTTTTTTTCTCCTCTCCAATTCCTGCCTTCATAAGTCAGGGCTTCCAGTATACATATTGCCCTCAAACACCACAAATTACTCTCTCCATTCTCGTCCAACCTTTTTATCCCTCCTCAAATCTCCCATTAGTCTCCTTTCCCTCATCTGATTAGATGGAACCTTGTCTCATATTTTATAGAAAACAAAATGAGAATATTTGCTATGAATGAGGTCAATTACCACTCATACAAACTTCCAATACTGCCCTCTTCCTCATCTCATATCATTCCTGACCATTCCTGACAAGACACTATCTTGTCATTCTTTTTTGTCTCACATGAAAAAGTAACCTTAATCCTTACCAAAGCTAATTCCCCTACTTTCTTAAGTGGTCTTATTCTAGTCCATCTCCTCCAAAAGATTGAACCTTCTGTCATCCTTACTCTATCACTTATTTTCAGTCTTTCCTTGTATAATAGCTCTCCCTACAGCCCACAAATATGAGCATATGTCCTCAATCTGCCCCCAAAAAAAGAAAGAAAAAAATAACCTGTCACTTGATTCTTTCATCCCCTTTTACTGTCATATTATATCTCTTAGGTCCTTTGTAACCCATCTCCTTGAAAAGGTCTTTTATAATAGGTGATTCTACTTCCTCTTTTCACTTTCTCACCTCCCTTGTAAGTTGGCTTTTGAACATTTCATTCCACCAAAACTGTTTTCTCCAACATTACCAGTGATCTTTAAATTAACGTATCCATTGGTCTTTTCTCAGTCCTTATTCTTCTTGACCTCTTTGAAGCTTTTAACATTGTTGATAAACTTCTTATCTTTGATGCCTTCTTCTATCTAGATTTTCAGAATCTGGTGATGCTTTTTCAGTGTCTTTTGCTGGATCCTGTTCCAGATCATGTCTTTTAACCATAGGTGTGCCTCTGAGTCCTGTCCTTGGTCCTCTTCTCTTCTCCATCTTTATTGCTTCACTTGGTGATCACATCAGCTCCTATGGATTTAAGTACTGTCTCAGATGTTGATGGTGTTAAAATTTACCTTTTCTGCCTTAATTTCTTTGCCAATTTCCACTTTCATAGATCCAACTTTCAGATGTTTCAAGTTGGATGTCCAGGAGACATGTTTAAGCTCCACATGTCCAAAATGGTACTTATTACCATTTGCCCACCTTCCCTATGAGCAGACTGGAAAGTATCTCAGGCTTACAACCTACTTTTCATGCTCCATTCTTTACCATCTCTCACCTAAGCAATCTATTGCTAGTCTTTTGATTTCACCAATCATTTCTTAATATGCCCCCTTCTCTCTTCTAAAACTACCATCATTCTGATGCAGATCTTTATCACCTCATGCTTAGACTAGTGTTAAAAGATGGCTCTAACTGCCTCAAGTCTTTCTCCCCACTGCAGCCAAAGCACTTCATTGTAAAGTTCTTTTCTGCCTTTCTAGTTATTTTATGCCTTACTGGCTACTTCTCTATATCCTTATAATCCACAAAACTGACTTCCTTACCATTCCACAAACAAGACACTACATGTTTTGACTCTGGGAATTTTCTCTGGCAAATCCACCATGCCTGGAATATTTTCTCCATCTCCATTCACTGTCTTTTCTGACTTTTTTAGTCTTAACTAAAACTCCAACTTTTCCAGGAAATCATTTCTAATCTTTATTAATTCTAGTGTCTTCCCTCTCTGTTACTTTCTACTTGTCCTGTTCATAGCTTATTTGTATATATTTATTGGCTTATGTCTCTCCCATTAGATTATAAGCTCTTGAGGGCATTTTTTTTTGGTGTCCATATTGCTTAGTATAGTATATGAGAAAAAATAAGTGCTTAGTAAATGTTTATTGATTATTAAATTAATGCTTATTTACTATGGAACCTTAACTCCTTTGATGGCCAGATGGAGTCTACAAAATCTCAGAATAATATTTTTAAATACATAAAATAAAATACATAAAGTTTGGAAAGAAAGATGTATTTCCATTCAAGTCCATGTACTCCCTGAATTAAGTTAATAACGCTGGATATATATATATATATATACATATATATATATATACACATATATATGTATATATACATGTATATACATATATAAAATGTTCTTTCTATCAGATTAATCCTCTAATACTTTATTGTGGCATGGAAGTTATACTTATTGAAGGCTATACCAGTAGAATATAAACTAGAGAAGGTTCACAAGATGGAGATACTCTGACTCTGAACCTAGAAGCAAACCATGTAAAGACCTTTGAGTGTGAACCTTGGAAAGACTTATTTCCAGAAAATGTTACCAGCTACTGAACTGGAAATTTATTAAGATTCTTAGCAAAGATGTGGGGGATTTTGATCAGCATTAACTGGAGAGAGACTCTACTCTCATTGAATCAGGGATGTTTCTGAATATTATGTTATAATGTATAATTGTTTGGAAAATATAAAAAACACAGAAACTAGTCTTTTAAATATTTATAAATGAGATAATCAATCATCTATTGTATATAGTTTGAACATTCTGCTTAGAATTAAGAGCTAGATTGAGTGGACTCCTGAGAGCCTATCTAGTTCCATAATTGTCTAATTAAAAAATATAATCCAGACAGCCACTACAATTTATGAAGTCCTCTTGTTGTTCCTCTGTTCCTCTCAGGGTTGAAGTCAAGGGCATTTTGAAGAGTTAAGGCAGAAAGTACAGAATTAAATTGATAGTACTGTATTAACCCTATTAAATGAACAAGTTCTTCCAAGGATGGCAGAATCTGATCAACTTCTGAAGTTTAAAATGAAGTTAGAACAACAAATATTCCTTTGGGTTCAAATTCAACCTAGAAAATGACTGGTTCATTGGCATGATGTTCATCCATACACACACAGAGAAAAAGAGGCAGAGAAAAAGGTACTGTAATAGAACATAGTGATAATATTCCCATGTCAATAAAATGCATATGTGCATGTGGAGACACTATTATTAGGAATATATGTTTTCTTTCTGCTCACCTCATTAAAAGTCATGCTTTATTCCAAAAACATTCTCAGATTTCAGAGAGAGAGGCTACACTAGATTAACAAGTATGAGTAATGGTTATGAGTTTCCACTGCTCCATCCCAGATGCCAGTTCTTGTCCTCATTCTTATTTATTTATTTTTAATTTCCTCAGTTGGTAGAATCAAAGGCTAACAAAAATCAACACTTCATCTTAGACAAGAATTGATCCTTTCCTGATTATTAAGCCAGTGGTTAAACATGTATACCAATACTGGTGATTTTTATGACAAAATTGAAGAAAATGTTTGGCCTGGGCAACCTCACAGTAATCTCATTTCTCCTGGTATATTATTTTCTTATTTATATTTCCCTTTCATTTTGTAATGATGGTTGAGTATACTCAGATTTCCAACTATAGCTTTTGACAGTCTCATTTGTTTTCTTTCTAAACAATGAGCAAAAAGGACTTATTTTTCTCCCACCCAACAAAGATATGTGGAATAGTAGTTTTATGAGTTGAAAATTCCTCCTTGCTTTCCATAAGATACAACTCAAACAAATTGTGTTCAAAGCAATTTCTAAATGAGAGCAGACTGATTCCTTGCCAAATGCATATGCTAACATGCCTAAAAGTTGTCATTTACACAATAGAAATTCATGACATTTCAGGTAAAAGTGTGTGTGTGTGGGGGGGGGGGGGGGGTAATGCAAAACATTGATTCCCAGGAAAGAGAGTAAAACAAAGGAAAGATGGTGACATAAAATCTAGTGATAAACAATTGTTTTTGAGGACTCTTACTCAGGAATAATGACATCATCATTTCTACTATTCAAATAACTATACTGACAAGTAAACACAAACCCAGACCGATGGACTGTGGATGCAATTCTCCAAAAAGGGCATATTCATGACACTATCCATGAACTATGTTCATAAGCAAGAAATACATGGAACATTTGTTTCTATAAAAATATTTCAAGGCTAGTATGAATTTTATGGATTAGTCCCAAAGGAAATATGACCAGGAAAATAACTCTCTGACAAAATGAGTTGAACAATAGAAATATTATACAAGAGAAGGGCAGAGTTCTGTATTGTTCCCAACCATTTTCGAGAATGAACCAAAAGATAAGATGTGGGAATTTATGAGTAGATTATAACACCTGCTATCCAAATTTTCCAAAATGTCCAGACCAGGTTACAGAATAATAGCTTCTAGGGATTTTCACAGTGTTTATGTAGCCTGAAATACTAAAAGCATATACAAAATGAAGGATTGGCATATATCATATAAAGGCTGACCCTGACTTCAAATGATTCATACATATGAACATATATTCCCTTCTATCCATCATCCCAACCCATTCCTTCCCTGTCCCAATTCCAAGAACTCCTTGCTCTAGAACCTCCCCACAGAGCTCTAACTCCAATTCCATTTTATCCTTCTAAAGCTTCAACGCTCAGTTTAAACATCATAGTCTATGTAAGACCTTTCAGGTTCTTCTGCTGCTACAACATCCCCATCTAAACTGTCTAAATTATCTAATACTAAATATTTAGTAAGTACTTCTATTTCATATACTTATATGCATTTATGTTGTCTCTTCTTATAGAATGTAAGCTTCCAATTTAATTTTATCTTTGCGTCTCCAAGCACTTAATACTGTTCCTGATCTGGCCTATAGAAGATGCCTGAACATGTTTGTCTATTTCTTGACTGTGATTAGCTCAATGCCAGACTCATCATAAAGGCTATCTCTCCACCTCCCTCCCTTCACCATTTCTCTTTCTGTCTTCCCTTCCCCAGCAGTAGCCACCATGTCTAAATTCTTTCTGCCAAATAAGTGTATTGAATTCAGTTCAACAAGCAGTCATTAATTGCATATTACATGCCTGCTGTGATAAATGGTGGAAATACAAAAACAAAAAAAACAGGCCTTGACTGGAATTGTATTCCTGCATAGTCCTAAGAGTCCTTAGCCTCTACTAAAGCCTTCCACTCCTGTCAGCTCCCATTAAGATGGAATTTTAAATATGTTTCCTGCTAGAAATTCTGTTAGAAATGATGCTCATACTCTACATTATTAGAAACTCTATAGTTCAGGTATATTCAAGAAGAAAGGTTTAAATAGGCTTTTATGAACTGTCCTGAAAAAACTAATAACCATTTAAAATACTGTTTTTAGGGGAAAATTCATTTTGAATTCCAAACAACTCAATTTTAAGTAAACTTTTGGGACATAACCTGTTAATAAAATTTTAACTTTCTTCATTACAGCATACAAATTAGAAATAACCTCAAAAATTCAGCTGACCTATATATTGGTGATAATAGCAAAGGAATACTCTGCACTCTAATTATTAAAGCTAATGTGATTTCTAATGGACAATTAAAGGAGTAAGAAAGATGAAAGGGCATAGGAATCTAAACTGGACTAATTTCCCTGCCCATTAGCAGGTACTTAGCTCCTTAAGGCTAGGAAATTATGTTGTCACTTCAATAAAGCTGCTAATATTTCTCATATTAGAAATAATATCACTAATAATATTATAGATCCAA
This sequence comes from Monodelphis domestica, assembly GCF_027887165.1. Classification (NCBI taxonomy): domain Eukaryota; kingdom Metazoa; phylum Chordata; class Mammalia; order Didelphimorphia; family Didelphidae; genus Monodelphis; species Monodelphis domestica. Next base: position 187,559,706 of record NC_077229.1, read on the forward strand.
CTATATAAATTCTGGGATAAAGGTCAAAAATTTTAAAAGAAAATTTTAGTTTCACATATATACCAACTTGACTTGTATGACTTGCTATATAGTATATTTGAAGTATCCTTCTTTTCTGAGTAGTCATAGACCATGATAGAGGTAATTATAATTTAGTAAATACAAATTTTGATGATCTGACAATACATACTATATTGCTTAGAAAAGGTATTTCCAGGAAATGAGCCAGAAATTTTGTCAGATCACAGTCATATTTTGCAAGAAATCAGCCAGCCTGATTCAATTCATTAAACATTTATAAAATTCCTATTATGGTCCAGGCAAGAAAAGGAAGAATGATGTGAGATAAGGAACATGGTTATTCAAGTTCTGCCTCTGATACATATAAGCTGTGTGACCCTAGATAAGACATTTAATACCTCTAAATGGTCCTGGGTCATTTTCCAAGACCAACTTACATAGCAGATACCAATATGAATTCAAGGTAGAGAGTTTCCTCAAACAGAATTCTCTATAGGGATTATCTCATAGGTCCAGGCCAATGCACATCCCAACCTGTAACTCCATCAGTGTAGAGATAAGTTCCTAAGGTGGAATTCCTTCCACCCATGTAGACTTGTCTGCTCCCAGGAGATTATCTAAGATAGAGTAAAAAAAAAAAAGTTCTGATCTGTCTTGGTAGAAGAGATTTACAAGCTGGGGAGCTCTCTACACCAATCAAATAACAGGTTTGCTTTCCCTACCCTCCAAAAAATATGTAGGGCACCATGTTAGGTGATAATAATAGATCAAAATGATAAAAAAAAACTCCTTGACATCAAAGAACTTACAATTTAATAGGAAGAGGAAGCATGTAAATAAATATTCAAGTTAGAATACACAAAGTACATAAGGAAGAACAAGACAGGAGATTAGGATGGAAGGGAGAAAGGTATCTCTTAAAGACCTTATGTAAAAGAAGACCTTGAATGAGGCTGCCAGGTGTTGCAATGAATAGAAAACTAGGCTTTGAATCGGGAAAACCTACATCTAAATGTAGTTACTTCATGGCTGGGTGACACTGGAAAATTTATTTAACTTGTCAGACTCATTTTCTTCATCTGAAAAGGGGGAATAGCAATAGCATATACTTCCCAAGATTGTAGTTGGGGTCAAATGAGATAATTATTGGTAAAATGCTGAGCACAGTGCCTGGCACATAGTAAGCACATATAAAAGTATATTCCCTTCTTTTTCTCCTGAGTTAAGAGTTTGAAAGAAATGCAGTAAATTCCAAGAAGCAGGAGTTCAGAGAGGAATACAAAAAAGAGTAGCATAGAAAGGTAGATTCTGGTAATACTACAGAGAGATTTGAATGCCAAAGCCTTTAGTTAGCAAAAATATCAGTTGTTAATATTTACATAGCCTTTAAGGTTTGTAAAATATGTGTTAACAAAACTGTGAGGTAAAATTTGTTATCTTCCTCATTTTGTGGATTAGGAAACAAATGCTCTACTAATTAAGTGATTTGCCCAGTGTCACACAATTAGTAAGCAGGTAAGGGAAAATTTGAACTCTGTCTTTCAGACTAAGTCCAGCATTCTGACTAGTGTGACATCTTATTGTCTAAATAATAGGAAACCATTGAAAGTTTTAGAACCATATATTAGAATTGTTTTGCCAGCAATATAAAAATATATGAAGTGTTTTGTGACAGACCATTGAAGTATTATATAAATGTCAATGACTATTTTTATTATATTTGAGTAGTACAGAAAAAGACCAAATTGTAGGACCTTAAGGAATGATAGATAGAAAATAGAAGAGAGTTGTACACTACATTTTTCCTGGAAATTTGTAAGTGAGAAAGAGGAAAGTAGAATGATAGCTCTTTAAAAAGTTTTATCTTTATTTTATTTTAATAACAAATTTACACATAAGATTTCCAAGATTATATGATTCATGTTGTCTCCATCCTTTTTTCCCTCCCTCCCTCATGAGATTGACAAGAATTCAATCTGAGTTGTACATGTATTATCATACAAAAAAATTTCCATATTACTGACTTTTTAGAAGTGAATAGTTTTACAAAACCAAAAAACTCAAATCCTATAGCCAAAAAAACAAGCGATAAATCATATGTCTTCATCAGTATTTCTACTCCAACAGTTCTTTCTCTGGAGGTGGATATCATTCTTTTTCACAAGTCTCTCAGAATTGTCTTGGATCATTGTATTGCAGTTAGAAGCAAAGTCAATTACATTTTATTGCCCCACAATATTTCAGTTAGTGTATGATGCTGTCCTAGTTTTGCTTTTTTTCACTCATCATCAGTTCAGTTCTTCCTGAAATCATCCTGTTCATCATTCCTTATAGCACAATACTATTCCATCACCATAGAATGATAGCTTTGAGAGATACAAGATCAAGAGAGAGTTTTCTTAAATTGGATGAATTAAATAAAACTGTATCTAAAAGGAGTTGTGTCCTCTAGCAAAGAATAAAGAGAGTATAGGAGATTTTCAGTGGAACAAAACCATACAGTTGGAAGAGGAAGGGGTTGAAAGCATAAGTGAATTTAGCTTTGGCATAGAAGAGTGATACCTCAAACTCTCAAAATTGGAATCAAGAAGAAACTAGATGTATACAAATATAGGAGTTTGGGAGGTTAAAGGTAAGAGATAATTGATTTAGAGCTGGAAGGGATCTTAGAGATCCAACTCCCTCACTTTAAAAATGAGGAAAAACTGAAGTGTAGAGGGTAATGCATCTAGAAATTGGGATTTAGACACCAGTTTCCTAACTCTAGGACCAACTCCCTATCTCTTAAGCTAGACTGCCTCATAAATGATTATGATGGAGGGCCTCAATGCTGTAAAAAAAAAGGTAGGAGACTGAGGTCATTTATTGAAAGGCTTAAAAAAAGAGAAGAAATTTGGAACTAACCTCTGTGAATAGGGCAAGAGGACAGCAATAAGAGATGATAAAAAAGTATTGTCACACAACTGTGAAAACTTACATGAGGTTGGATAGAATAAATTTATCATGAACCCAGCAAGCAAGGTTTTGTCCCTTTGGGGACAATTGTAAAAGGAGAAAGAAATGTGGAGAAGAGTATTTTATTTCAAAGGATGACCACAGGGTCAAAATTGTTAAGGAAGCCAAATGATGGGTATTAGACACAGAGAAAAGGGAGGGAATTAAGTAAAAGTAGTTTTGGAAGAAAAGGAGATATAGGGGTTACTTTATTCAACACCTTGAAATGATGCCATGTAGGAAAAGAGATTAGATGTCTTCTGCTTGATCCAAGAGATTTGAAGTAGATGAAATGAATGGAATTTGCATGGAGATAAGTTTAGGCATACTTTGAAGAGAAAAAAATTCATAAAAATTAGTTTTTAGAAGTTGAATGTGATGCTTGGGAAGTTAGTGGATTCTTCATTCCTGGAGGTCTTCAATCTTGAAACAAAGATTACAATAGATAAAGAATTTATTAAGTACTTACTGTGTAATTAATTTCTGTACCTTTGAACTACAATTCCCAGGACCCCACTTTCCTGCTCACATTGCATGCTGACTTAGGGAGCATATAAATTTGATGTAGCCCCACCTCTCGCTCTCTCTTCTTCCTATAATGGTGGCTGCTAGCAGTTTTTTTTTTAAACAGGCAAGATAATTTAGTCCCATGATCTTATTTTATTAGAAAATTACCCTTTTATTCCTTTATTTCTAGTGATTATTAATAAACTTTATAAAATGGACTTGGAGTAATGGACATTAATTTAAATCCTAAATTATTAAATTCCAAGGATTGTGTTAAACAAAGGCCAAATAACCTCTCATCTGGTGTACCAAAGAGGCAATTCTGTTCTTCATGGTTGAAGAACACTGAGGTTCCTTCCAATTATAAAATTTTAATGGTAATTCTAGGGTAATTCAGGGTAAAACTAGAAGAATAAAAAATGATGATGAGGGTGATATTATATTTAATTCAGGTTTCACAGATAAGTATCTTGGAAGTGGAACAGTTGATCAGTCAAAAATATTCTTTAAGCTCTTACTTTGTCCCAAACACAGTGCTAAGAAGAGTTAAAAATACTAAGAAAGGAAATCGATAGTCTTTGACCTCAAGAAGCTCAAAGTTTAATGAGCCAGACAGTATGTTACAACTATGTGCAAACATGATATATACAATATATATTGGAGATAACTAATAGAAGGAAGGCATTGCTCTTAAGGGGTGGGGAAGGTCAAGAAAGATTCTTATAGATGGCAGGATTTTAGCTGGAACTTGAAGGAAGCCAAAGAACAAATCTGAGTGATGATTTCCAGTATGTTTGAAAAAATGACACTACATAAAAGTGCACCAATTTGGCAGGTAACCATTTTTGCTTTTTAAAATTAGATAATGTGATGCTAAATGATGAGAGGTCTTTCTACTTGGGATGCTACTGTTAATTGTCTAAATGTTTTTTAGAAGAGGAAGATAATGAAATTTCTAAGAAAGGAAATGGTCAATTCAATTCTTTAGCACTATGCTAAATGCAAAATGAGTGAATATAGTTACAAAAAGTGGAAGCCTTGGGTCCAAAACACTTTATTCATTGGGAATATTAGACACATAGTTAAAACATATAAAAACAGTAGATTATAAGCTATTAAGTGTCAAATGGCATTCAAATACTTTTCCTAAATTAGAAATGTGATCTATATATTTTCAGGGGCTTTCTACCTTTTAAAATTCATTTAATATTATTGCCTTTCATGCCAAACCAGACTATTTAATCCCTTAATTTGGCATTCCATTCTAGCCTCACTGCATTGGTAAAGTAATTAATCTACTATGCCTAGAATTGCCCTATCATTAACTTCCATTATCATTTTATTTAAGAGTCAGCTAAGGGGTCACCATGGCATTAAGCTTTCTTTGACTCCCCAATTTGTTGGTACACCTTCCTCAAATTACTTTGTGCTTTCTTATCTGATTACTTGGGTATCCCACTACCTCACAAGTAGAATGTAAAACTCTTTGCAGCAAAACCTATTTTGTATTTGACTTTGTATCTCTACCAGCTAGAGCTATGATTACATAGAGTGAGTACTCTAAAATGAATTTAATTTGTAGGGCACAAAATCCTCAGATAACTTCCTGAAGGAGGTGAAAAGCAAAATGTTAAAAGAAGAGTCCAAAGGTAGGTTATGGAAGTGGTGCTGATCCAGGTGCCTAAAAGTTGACAGGACCTTCAGTAAGCAAATATGTAGAGGTTTGGCATTCACATTCAGAATAGAAAGTGCAGATTATACTTATAAAGAAGAGAACAACAATCCAGGGTGACTAGGCAAGTAATGAGAAAAGATGGAAAAAGTGAAGTGGTGCCTGGATGTAAAAAACCTTAAAATAACCAATAATTCCTTAGGGGAAATGAATATTCTATTTTTCATCTGTGTATCTCTCTACACACAGAGTAGGAGGTTAAAAAATATTTGTTGAATTTGAAGTGTTGAATTGAATGGTCCTGATCTTCATATGTGAAAGACAAAAATCTTTCCTATTTCACAATGAAAGAGAAAATATTTCTTCATTTGTGGTATGTTTTTCTTTGTACATCAAAAAGCCTTATTCCAGATTTCACAAAATCTCCCTCTCAAACTCTATTTCTCCAATAAGATCAGGGAAAACGGTCTTTCAAACTTAAAGTTCCTGAAGTAATATCACAATCAGATGCTATCAAACATTTCCCAACCTTTTCTTCTGACACTTTATTCCATTCACCATCATTTCCATACATCATGATAGTCCATGGCCACTTTCTTTAAAGGTCATTCACTGGCTTTTTAGTTTAGCTAAAAGAAAATTAGTGCTTCACCCACCAGGTCTTTTAGCTTCTTTTCATCTTTTCTTCTACACTAAAGAGGAAGAACTTTTGCAGTAATTTTGTTTGTTTGCTTTTTACTAAATATCCAACTTCATCAAAACAAATGAATGCTCTTGCTGTTACTATTCTGATGAATGATAAATGAATCCAATCATCAGTCTACAGTTTAGTCATTCTTTTTTCAAAATATGAATGCCAAATGACTCATGTATTTCTTTGAGAAGCTGTGTTTTCATCAGGTACATAATAAATTCCCATCAGTTTGTCCCTAAACACAGATGGTTCAATAAAAAATGATGGAAGCATTCAGGACCTTCTCCTACCTTTTTCAATGACTTCTGCACCTGACTTGCAGGCTTCCCACCCAATGTGTCCTCATATTATCTCCAGACACTTCAATCGCCTTTTTGATGATTCTTCTAACATCCTGTGCTCACTGTTGCTTAAGCTTCTCAAAGATATGATGTGATGCTATGCTCTGATATTTGTGAAGTCACCCTTCAGATACAGATTGGCAGAATGTATCCTATATAGGGAACTGTTAGTGAATTGGGAGTAGTGGTCCAATCTTTGTAATATGGCCGGCCAGCACAAGGTCCTGAACTACCATTGCAACTTATAAATATAAAATAAAATTATTCATCATGAAAATGAATTACTAGGGTTCAAAGAATCAGAACTAGTCCATGTTAAATTATGAAAGTCATATTAGTATATTAAAAAAAAACAAGAGAAATGAACTCATTAGAACTTTGGACTACAATGAAAACATTTAGCGAATAATGTTGCTGACTAAAGGTCTCCATGGAGTCTCAGGTTGTTCCACTTAGAGAAGGGAGAGCAACCAAAGGAACCCTCAAGGGAGAATTCTTTGATTAGGTACCTCAAGACACACATTGGTTATTTCTTCTCTCAGGGAACTTCAAGTAAATGCAATGCCTTTAAATGGTTCTTGACAGGTAGAAAAGATAAGAACTCCCTCCTAGGTTTTCTACTCCAGAGTAAGGTCCTGAGAGGACAATGGGTTATGGGATATGGAAATGTTTTTAATATTCTTTTCATTCTATAGGGAAGGTGTGAAGAAGGGGAGTTCTGAGGACAGGGAGGAGTTTCCCTGAAATTCACAAGACACATGGACCAGTTCTATTGTATTCCCATGAGTGATGGCATCTTTTTTTTTACCTTTTTTCATTCCATAATATATCAAACATTAGATCACATCCACCAGTTTTAAAAAATGGGATGCATCAAGGATTTCATGACTAAGTTCAGGTGAAACTAGACTGGGAGCACAATGTAACTATGATTGCAACAACAGCCCTAGCAGAAGCAGGTGCATCCTCCAATCCTCATGACTTTTACAACCCCTGAAGCACCCTCACTACAACATGTTGAAATCTCACTACCTCATTGAGAAGGAATACTTCAACCTCTGCTTGCACAACAACCATATACCTAAAGTGCCAAACTCTGAGCTTCATGAAAAACTCTGAGATAAGATCACACACATAGTGATTTTACCTTGGATGATATTATCCAGACCAGTGTGGACCACCCAGGGCAACCATTCATCATGACTTAGTTGTGTGATTGGAGAGGAAGAAAGCTTTTATGTGTCCAAGGAGCTGTTAGATTCTATCACTGAGGACCTGCAAGGAGACTACAGAGGCCTGAGATGAACATAAGACTGATCTTAATTCTGACAACCTGTAGGGTGCTGATGATACAGATCCTAGCTATGTGCTCACTTCTTGTGTTCAAACTGGCCAGAATATCCTAGGATTCTGTATGAGGTGAGTACTGTGCCATAGAGAAGTTCTGTGGAAGCTCTGGCCAGTCTAGAGGGTGACGTGAATGGGAAGTACCATGTCTTGAAGAATGTGACTAAACATGAGCAGCATCTGATTGAGGACCACTTCCTCTTTTACAAGCCTGTCTCCCCACTCATCTTGGCATCTGGCATGGCTCAAGACTGGCCCAATGGCAGGAGAATTTGACACAATGACAAGAAGACTTTTCTGGTGTGGATCAATAAGGAAGATCAATGGATAGTCCTCTCTATGGTTAACAAGAAGTAAGTTTTCATACACTTCTGCACAAGGTTCACTCAGATTGAAATTCTTTTCAAGACCTAAAACTACAAGATGGAATCACATTGATGTCCACATCAAACTACCCTACCTGGGCAAGCATGAGAAGTTAGGTGAGGCAATGAAGAAGATGAGACTGCAGAAGAGGGGAACAGTAGGTGTGGACAAAAGTATCTGTGGGTGGTGTCTTTGACATCCCCAGTGCTGACCAACTGGTGTTCTCAAAGGTGGAATTGGTCCAGATGGTGGTGGGTTGTATGAAATTGCTCATTGAAATAGAGAAGCATTTGAAGCAGGGTCAGTCCATTGGTAGCCTTATGGCAGTCCAGAAATGAGCAATTAGTCATTTCTGAATTCTGTACTTCCTAATTTATTGAATGAATAAATAACCAACATCCTTTTCCATTTGTGGCTCTATGGGGGCTCTAGACATAGCCCACCTGATCATGCTGTAGAGAAGTCTTCCTTCTATCCTTTAGGGTTAGGGTTTATTTTTGATGGCTGAGATGTTGCTCACAAAAAGTTCTCATAGAACCTAGGACCAGTTAGGAAATGAATGAATCAAGATAGTGATGCACCAGATGGGTCTTATAGAAAAGGAATTTTCCCTTAGAAGGACTTGCAGACCAAATAATTCTATATAGTAAGGCTTTCAAATATTTTGACCAAACAAAATACTAAAGGTAGAATAGTCCAGAAAAGTAGTTTTCCAAAGTGGCAAAAATTTGTATGGAAAGCAAAATCTTTCTAATAATGTATCTATTCCATTTTTCCAATGCTTATATATAATAGACTCAGATTCTAAGAAAGTCTGAGAAAAAACACAGAATACACACATGCACATGCCTGTGTATATGTATATATATATATATATATATATATATATATATATATATACACACACACACACACCTTTTTCCCTTGTCATGATACTCCAGTGGAAATTTGTGGATGTAATTATTGATACTATGTTGTATGAGCTATGATTGAAGGGGGAAAAGGTCTCACCTAAATAGAATTAAATTCATTATTTTTTAGATAGTGGCTTTTAATAGAACCAAGATGGATAAAATCTGTCATGGTATCCTTGAGAAAAACATAGAATAATGTGGGATAAATATAAATGAAATTAGGTGGCTTTTGAATTGTTTAAAATATTTCATTCAAAAGGTGGTCATGGGAGTGTTGCTTAAGTTTTTTTCAGTTTGCTCTTTTTTATCAATGACTTGTCTAAGGTTACAGATGCTTATCAGATTTGAATATGACACAATTACTAGATATAGCTAACAAGCTATATGACAAAATCAAGATTTAAAAAAGGGTCTTGGCAGAATAGAATACTGTGATTAAGTGAATAATATAAAATTTGATAAGGATGAACATAAAATCTTGTATTTTGGTTCAAAAACTTCTATTTTACAATAATAAGATGGGGAATATATGTCTCAACATGAATCTCAAAATATCTGGACTTTTTAGTGAGTAGAAAGCTTCATATGAGTTAACATGTAATTCAAAAAACCAAAAAGCTAATGAAATTTTACCTTGAGGCAAGAGAGGCAAAATGCTCAAGACTACAGAAGTGAAAACTCAGCCCCATTCTGTCCTAGTCAAAGCACATGGAATGCATTGTATTTAACTCTGTACACAATACCTTAAAGGAGGACTTTGATCATTTGGATAGTAATGGTAGAGGGCAGAAAAGAAGACTGAAAAGCCCTGAAATCATAACCCATGATGACTGATTTGCCAGGTTTAACTTAGAGATGAGAAGACTCAAGAGGAACAGGATAGTGATCTTCAAGGCTGTCATATGGGAGAAAGACTTAGGATTATCTTACTTCGCCCCATAGAACAAATCCAGGAGCAATAGATAGAAGTTACAAGAAGGACATTTTATGCTTTATTCAGGAAAATACTTCCTAATAAAGTTTTCCAAAAATGGAATTAACTTAAAAGATAATAGGCTGACTTCAGTGATAAGACTTTAAACAAAGTCTGGAAGCAGGGTGTGACCATGGGTTGATTGTGTTCTAGTGGAGTTTATTTTCTAGGGACATATTTAACCAGAGGGTTGTGGAGTATCCATCCAAGTCTAAGGTTGTGTTACCTCACGTTGCCTATTTCCTCACTTATCAAAAAAATTTCTTTTCCCAATTCATTTAAATGAAAGAGTAAATACAAACCTGTTTGGAAAAAGTAGAAGCCCTTATCAACATATAAGCAGTTACTTATGATGAAGTCCCTGCTTTAGTGCTTGGATATCGATGGCTACTTCTGATAGTAAAGTGAGGACCTGAAGATTAGTCTTTGAATCAGTGGAAATTCTATTAGCCATCTGATGGGTATTTTTTTAATACTAATAAAGTTACAGAGGAGAAACGAAATGAATAACATTTTCAATACTTTAGGCTAAACTGGGAGAAATATTAAAGATAGAAATAGAACATGAAACAGGAAACAAAAGGTCAGCTCCTTGAAGACTGATGTTTGTTATTTTTCAGGATTGAAACAGGGAGAACTTTGCTTTCAACTAGAGAACTCAGAGAAGCATACTAGTTTTTGAAATTTTGAAGTGCTCTTTAAGAAACACGTTCTTTTTGGCAAATAGATTAACTCTAAAAGCCCAAATGTCCTTATTGGATGACTATCTTGGTCTGATCAAAACTTTCATGTAGAAAGAGGTTGATCTATCTGTGATATGTCACCTGAGGTTGTAAGTCACCTTTATGACTCTTATTCATCATTCCAAACCATCCTATCACCTACCCTGATCAAATGAGCAGACTCTATCTGGAAACAGAGATGCTAGATACGACACTTACTCTGCTCTCCAATTCATAGGACAAAGGCAGAGGAAAGGACCACATTGTTTATGGAGATATGAAGGACCCCAGCTACTGTCATAGCCAACAGTACTATGTCCCTCATGAGAGTTAGCATGATTTGAAGAGATATTTACCCTGACTCCCACTGCTTTAGAATTAGGGACTTCCTCCCCTGTACTATCCACACCATCAAATTCTTCCCAGGGTTTGTGATAGAAACGGAAAAACAAAGGAAAGGAAAGGAAAGTGGAGCAGTAGGTCTGGAGTCACAGAATCTGAGTTCAAATCCTTACCTAGCTACTTTCTAATTGTGTGACCATGGACCAAGCACCTAACTTCTGTTTGCCTTAATTCACTGGAGAAGGAAATGAGAAACCCACTCTAGTTTCTTTGTCAAGAAAACCTTAGCTCAGATGAATTCCAGATACTCACAGAAGAAATGCCAAAGCAAGAAATGGTGCTGATAATTTCAAGGAGATGTGAATTTTTTAACTTTAAAGTTTTACCAACAACTTTGAAATGATGTGGATATGTTAATGAACTAACATCAAGGTGACATGGGTTTATCTATTTCTCCCCATGCCACTCTCTCCACAAAAAAACATAAAACATTTAAAAATGAGACCTCCGACTTCTGGTCAAGATGGCAGCTTAGAGAAAGCAAGAGTTCAGAGCTTCAGAAACCCTTCCTTACCGATCTCAAACTGAATGCTCCTAGGGCACCGAAATTCAAAACAAACAACAGAATAGACCCCGGGAACACTCCTCCTGGACCAGGATCAAAAGGTACGGCCCCCCAAAACTCAGAACTCGAGATCACTCGGATCTAAGGGGTAGGCAAAAGGAAGGTCCCAGGACCCATCACCCCCAACCCAGAGCACTCAATCCGAGGCAGCAGCAGGAACCTCAGGGCAGGCAAAAGGGCCTGGGGAGCCAGCTATTCTGAAGGCCACATCCTGAAAACAACCTGACCCAGTGTCGCAGGGGCAGCCAGACAGCAGGGAAACAGAGAGAGACTGGGGGAGCCTGTAGCCCCCTGACCAGATCCTTCCATCTGAGTCTCACCAAAGGTCCCTGCCTCAGGGCATACTCAGCCTGAGGTTAATCCTATCACCAGCCCTTGGAGCTCCCTGAAGCCACGGCCCCTCCCCCTCAGAGTGCAGGCTCCTCTGGCCAGCAAAGGCATTGAAATACACCTGAGAGTGTCAAGCCAGGCGCAGAGCATAGAAGTAAGGCAACAGAGAAGCATTGGGAGGGAACTGAGGAGGGTAGTAACACCGAAACACCGAAACACCAGCAATTCTGGGCTTCCTGGGGAAGACAGACAATTTGCCTGGGGCTAAAGCCACTGAACACCAGAGAGATAACAGAAGTGCCAGCCCTCCTCGCTCAGGTAAACAGCACAGAAGGAAAAAAGCCTCAAAACAACAGGAAAAACAAGAAGGGGGCAATTTTGGACACATTTTATGGAGCAAAAATACAAAATACAGAGAAGATAGAAGAGGAAACATAAGCAAATGCTCCAAAATCTTCCAAAGAAAATGGAAATTCTCCACAAACTTTTGAAGAATTTGAATAGAAAATGATAAAAAAGATGGAAGCCTTCTGGCAGAAAAAAATGAGAATTAATGCAAAAGAATTTCACACAACTACAAAACCAGTTTGAACAAACTGAAAAGGAAAACCAGGCTTTAAAGGTCAAAATTAGGCAACTGGAAGACAACGAGCAGGTAAAAGAGCAAGAATCAATAAAGCAAAGCCAAAAGATCAAGAAATTAGAAGAGAATATAAAATATCTCACTGACAAGGTGACAGATTTGGAAAACAGAGGAAGAAGAGATAATTTAAGAATAATTGGACTACCAGAAAATCCAGAAATAAACAGCAAACTCTACATCATAATACAAGATATAATCAAAGAAAATTGCCCAGAGATTCTAGAACAAGGGGGCAATAGAGCCACTGAAAGAGCTTACAGAACACCCTCTACACTAAATCCCCAAAAGACAACTCTCAGGAATGTAATTGCCAAATTCCAAAGCTTTCAAGCAAAAGAAAAAAAATTCTACAAGAAGCCAGAGAAAGACAATTTAGATATAAAGGAATGCCAATCAGGGTCACATAAGACCTTGCAAGTTCCACTCTGAATGATCTAGGCATGGAACATGATTTTCAGAAAGGCAAGAGAGCTGGTTCTTCAACCAAGAATCAGCTATCCAGCAAAACTGACTATATACTTCCAAGGGAAAGTATGGGCATTCAACAAAATAGAAGATTTCTAAGTTTTTGCAAAGAAAAGACCAGAGCTCTGTGGAAAGTTCGATATCAAAAAACAAAGAGCATGAAATACCTGAAAAGGTAAATATGATGGAAAGGAAAAGGAGAAAAGTGTTATCTTTTCATTTATTCAAACTCTCCTCTATAAGGACTACAGTTATATGCATATATATATTAATATATGGAAAATGTAATGTGTAAATGGAGGAAAAGAAAAATCAAATAGAATAATCTTTCTCACACAAAGTCTCACACAGGAAGGGGAGGGGAAGAAAACTCCTATAAGAAGGAGAGGAAGAGAGTTTTTGCTTAAACCTTACTCTCAGGGAAATCAACTCTGAGAGGGAAAAACATTCAGATCCATTGGGATCTTGAATTCTATCTTACCCAACAAGGGTAGGGAAAATGGAAAACCAAGGGGGGGGAGGGAGGGAGGGAAAACAAAATTGGAGGAAAGGAGAGGGGCGAAGGTGATGGAACAAAAAGGGAGGGGCTAGAAAGGGAAACATATCAAGGGAGGGGACAAAGGGGACTGATTTAAAGTAAATCACTGGATTAAAAGGTTAGAGCTGAAGAAGAAAGGTTAGAATTAGGGAAGGATATCAAAATGCCAGAGAATTCACAAGTCACAATCAAAACTTTGAATGTGAATGGGATGAACTCACACATAAAACGTAGATGAATCGTAGAATGGGTTAGAATCCAAAACCCTACCATATGTTGTCTTCAAGAAACACACATGAGGTGGGTAGACACCCACAAAGTCAGAATTAATGGATGGAGTAAGACCTTCTGGGCCTCAACTGATAGAAAGAAGGCAGGAGTTGCAATCATGATATCTGGTAAAACCAAAGCAAAAATAGGCCTGATTAAAAGGGATAGGGAAGGTAATTATATTTTGTTAAAAGGGACTTTAGATAATGAGGAAATATCACTAATCAACATGTATGCACCAAATAATATAGCACCCAAATTTCTAATGGAGAAACTAGGAGAACTGAAGGAAGAAATAGACAGTAAAACAATATTAGTGGGAGATTTGAACCAACCATTATCAAATTTAGATAAATCAAATCAAAAAATAAATAAGAAAGAGGTAAAAGAAGTGAATGAAATCTTAGAAAAATTAGAATTAATAGACATATGGAGAAAAATAAATAGGGACAAAAAGGAATACACCTTCTTCTCAGCACCACATGGCACATTCACAAAGATTGACCATACATTAGATCACAGAAACATGGTATACAAATGTAGAAAAGCAGAAATAATAAATGCAGCCTTTTCAGATCACAAGGCAATAAAAATAATGATCAGTAACAGTATGTGGAAAACCAAATCAAAAACTAATTGGAAATTAAACAACATGATACTCCAAAATCATTTAGTTAGAGAAGAAATCAAAGAAACAAATAATAATTTCATCAAGGAAAATGACAACAGCGAGACATCCTTTCAAACCTTTTGCGATGCAGCCAAAGCAGTAATGAGAGGTAAATTCATATCCCTGAGTGCATATATTAACAAACTAGGGAGAGCAGAAATCAATCAATTGGAAATGCAAATAAAAAAACTCGAAAGAGATCAAATTAAAAACCCCCAGCAGAAAACCAAACTAGAAATCCTAAAAATTAAGGGAGAAATTAATAAAATCGAAAGTGATAGAACTATTGATTTAATAAATAAGACCAGAAGCTGGTACTTTGAAAAAAAAAACAAAATAGACAGAGTACTGGTCAATCTAATTTAAAAAAGGAAAGAAGAAAAGCAAATTAACAGCATCAAAGATGAAATGTGGGACATTACCTCCAATGAAGAGGAAATCAAGGCAATCATTAAAAATTACTTTGCCCAATTATATTGTAACAAATACACCAATTTAGGCGATATGGATGAATATATACAAAAATACAAACTGCCTAGGCTAACAGAAGAAGAAATAGAATTCTTAAATAATCCCATATCAGAAAATGAAATCCAACAAGCCATCAAAGAACTTCCTAAGAAAAAATCCCCAGGGCCCGAAGGATTCACAAGTGAATTCTATCAAACATTCAGAGAACAGTTAATCTCAATACTATACAAACTATTTGACATAATAAGCAAAGAGGAAATTCTACTAAACTCCTTTTATGACACAAACATGGTACTGATTCCAAAACCATGCAGATCAAAAACAGAGAAAGAAAATTATAGACCAATCTCCCTAATGAATATAGATGCAAAAATCTTAAATAGGATACTAGCAAAAAGACTCCAGCAAGTGATCAGAAGGGTCATCCACCATGATCAAGTAGGATTTATACCAGGGATATACAGGGCTGGTTCAATATTAGGAAAACCATCCACATAATTGACCATATCAACAAGCAAACCAACAAAAATCACATGATTATCTCAATAGACTCAGAAAAAGCCTTTGATAAAATACAATATCCAATCCTATTGAAAACACTAGAAAGCATAGGAATAGGAGGGTCATTCCTAAAAATAATAAACAGTATATATCTAAAACCATCAGCTAATATCATCTGCAATGGGGATAAACTAGATGCATTCCCAATGAGATCAGGAGTGAAACAAGGATGCCCATTATCACCTCTACTATTTGACATTGTACTAGAAACACTAGCAGTAGCAATTAAAGAAAAAGAAATTGAAGGCATTAAAATAGGCAAGGAGGAGAACGAGTTATCACTCTTTGCAGATGACATGATGGTCTACTTAAAGAATCCTAGAGATTCAACCAAAAAGCTAATTGAAATAATCAACAACTTTAGCAAAGTTGCAGGATACAAAATAAACCCGCATAAGTCATCATCATTTCTATACATAGTTCAGCAGCAAAAACTAGAAAGAAAAATCCCATTCAAAATCACCTTAGACAAAATAAAATACCTAGGAATCTATCTCCCGAGACAAACACAGGAACTATATGAACACAACTAGAAAACACTCTCCACACAACTAAAACTAGACTTGAGCAATTGGAAAAACATTAACTGTGCATGGGTAGGATGAGCCAATATAGTAAAAATGACCATCCTACCCAAACTTATCTATTTAGTGTCATACCCATGGAACTTCCAAAAAATTTCTTTACTGATTTAGAAAAATCCTTTGTTATTCCAAATGAACTTGCAGTCCCAGATCTCAAACTATATTACAAAGCAGCAGTCATCAAAACAATTTGGTACTGGCTAAGAGACAGAAAGGAGGATCAGTGGAATAGACTTGGGGCAAGTGACCTCAGAAAGACAATATATGATAAACCCAAAGATCCCAGCTTTTGGGTCAAAAATCCACTATTCGATAAAAACTGCTGGGAAAACTGGAAGACAATGTGGGAGAGATTATGATTAGATCAACACCTCCCACCCTACACCAAGATAAATTCAAAATGGGTGACTGACATGAACATAAAGAAGGAAACTATAAGTAAATTAGGTAAACACAGAATAATATACATGTCAGATCTTTGGGAAGGGAAAGACTTTAAAACCAAACAAGATATAGAGTCACAAAATGTAAAATAAATAATTCCGACTACATCAAATTAAAAAGCTTTTGTACAAACAAAACCAATATAACTAAAATCATAAGGAAAACAACAAATTGGGAAGCAATCTTCATAAAAACCTCTGACAAAGGTTTAATTACTCAAATTTATAAAGAACTAAATCAACTGTACAAAAAATCAAGCCATTCTCCAATTGATAAATGGGCAAGGGACATGAGCAGGCATTTCTCAGCCAAAGAAATCAATACTATTAATAAGCACATGAAAAAGTGCTCCACATTTCTTATAATCAGAGAGATGCAAATCAAAACAACTCTGAGGTATCACCTCACTCTTAGCAAATTGGCTAACATGACAGCTATGAAAAGTAATGAATGCTGGAGGGGATGCGGCAAAGTAGGGATATTAATTCATTGCTGGTGGAGTTGTGAACTGATCCAACCATTCTGGAGGGCAATTTGGAACTATGCCCAAAAGGAGAAAAAAGACTGTCTGCCCTTTGATCCAGCCATAGCACTGCTGAGTTTGTACCCCAAAGAGATAATAAGGAAAAAGACTTGTACAAGAATATTCCTAGCTGTGCTCTTTGTGGTGGCCAAAAACTGGAAAATGAGGGGATCAATTGGGAAATGGATGAACAAATTGTGGTCTATGTTGGTGATGGAATACTATTGTGCTAAAAGGAATAATAAAGTGGAGGAATTCCACGGAGACTGGGACAACCTCCAGGAAGTGATGCAGAGCGAAAGGAGCAGAACCAGGAAAACATTGTACACAGAGACTGATACACTATGGTACAATCAAAGGTAATGGACTCCTGCACTAGGGAGAATGCAATGTTTCTGAACAATCTGCAGGGATCTAAAAAACACTATCCACAAGCAGAGGATAAACTGTTGGAGTAAAAACACCGATGAAAAGCAACTGCTTGAGTACAGGGGCTGAGAGGAAATGACTGAGGAGAAACTCTAAATGAACACGCTAGTGCAAATACCAACAACATGGAAATGGGGTTGAACCAAGAACACATGTGAAACCCAGTGGAATTGTGCACCTGCTATGGGAGAAGTGGTGGGAGGGGGTCAGGGGGAGGAAAAGATAATGATCATTGTTTCCAATGAATAATGTTTGTAAATAACCAAATAAAATAATATTTAAAAAGTAAAAAAATAAAAAAATAAAAATGAGACCTCCAACTCCTGCCTCCTAAGCCCTCTCCCAATTCTATCTAGTTCCATTCTGTGGAGTACTCTCAAATCAAACTCATTAAGAGTGAACAATTCTTGGTGCCTCTTCTCCTCCCCTTCTTTCACCATCCCATCCCTTTCCCCTTGCTGTCTGTCTCGGTTGTTGTGGTTTGGTCATTCAGTCATATGTGACCTTTGGTCATTCAGTCATATGTGGTCTTTGTGACCCCCTGGAACATGCTGTCTGTAGGTTTTCTTGGCAAAAACAATGGAGTGATTTTCATTGCCTTTCTCCAGTAGATTAAGGCAAACAGAGGTTAAGTGATTTGGCCAAGGGCATACATATAATAAGTTCATATTTGTACTTAGGTCTTCTTGACTCCAGGTCCAGTGCTGTATCCAGGGAGTCATCTAGATGACCCCTTTTTGCCTCTTGTCTCTGTACTTTCTGTGCTGAGTAGCCTTCTATTCTATGTGTCTTATTAAAACATGATTGCAGCCCTAATTCCTGCTGCCATCATCGTCTTTCCTGTTGAGAACCCAAAGTTTACCAGGTATGCCTCCTCCAATCATAATTACAAAAAATTAATTAGCAATTCAAAAATTATACATGTATCGATGTCTCATATGGATGTGGTTGTCAAGGTAATGGCTAACCAGTTTCTTTTTGTAACTATAATACATTTTTTCATCACTATTATTCTTTCTATTGTCTTATTGCTATGTAACATGGGAATACAATCTCTGAAACATTCAAGTAATTCAAAGGGCAGTGAAGAGATTCATATTAAGAGTATTGCAATGTAATCTTAGTGCATAAGAATGATTGACAGGCAGAGAATATTCAGAGATGGCAGGGGAAAGATTCCAAATGGTTGAGGAGACTGTTGGACTCTTGGGGGTTGGCAGCTACCAAAGAAGCTGGAGGTGGCTGATCTATGTTCCTGGGACATCTTTGGATCATCCTATAAGCAGCACTCTGAAGCAGGAGTGGATAGGAATTTTTCAATGCCCTGAAGTGGACTAAGGGACAATATTGGGAGCTCCAGCCATTCTCTGGACACTCTAGGACTCCTCATCTGGACTCGAGCCTCTCCTTGGCAAAAGACTCTATATGTAAGATCTCTGCACTTTCTGTTGGACTGGCCCTTGGGAGTTTAGGATAAAATAAGATAGGATTATTAGTTAGGAGTTTTCAACTAAGGGATTAAGTTGTAAGACCTCTTCTCCCCCTCCCTCCTTTCTCAAACCTCTAATCTTTATTGAATAAAAGCAAAATATTTACATGTAAATCCCTATGTGTTTTCTATCCTTAACCCCTCCAAATCAATATTGTTATTTCAGGAGTGAGTGGACTGATGAATATTATGGATTTAGTACAACAAGTACTATAAAATATATCATTATGATATATGCTTGGTCTGGTTGTGTAGAATGAGGGAGTAAACAAGGAACAACTCCTAGTTTTTATTGGGTTCCACACAAAATAAAGATATTTAGATCAACAGCCTCTCAACATGTTTGATGTACTACTTTTGGAGAATATATGGGAGGACATGAGTCATATTCACACAAAGAAAGAATACATTGAATGTTTTCTCCATGTTTTAAAGTAGTACCAGCATCATTGGAATAACAGATATATCAAAATATGAAATTATCAACATTGATAAAATCATGGTCTTTACATAAAAACATCAGACAAATATATAAACTCTTTGATGGCATTATTAATATTATTTATTTTCTCTTCAAACTAGAATTTGTCAGTTAAACCTCTACTCTAATCAGAATGGTAAATGACTTATCCTAAGTAAGCAATGTGCATTCTAACCTTCACTCCTTTGTTCATACTCTTTTCCTCACCCTGTATGCATTTCACACTGATCTCTTCCTATAAAGTCTATCTCTCTTGGTCTATGAAGTCCATTTCTTGACCTCCTTTATGATGCCTTCACTGATTTTTCCAGCTGACAGTAATGTTTTTTCCCCTAAACTCAGCTGCTATTGTCTGTATCACTTACTTGGGACTCACAATATAATGATTCGTTGTGACATCTCTCAGAATGACTGCCTTATAGCCACATAGCTTTTCACATTCATTCATCCATTCAGCAAATATTTATTGAATAGCTGCTATGAACAAAGCATCATTAGACCTTATAAGCAACATGAAGAAATAAATGACATGGTTCCAGTTTACAACCATGTTTTTACTTCTCTCCACAAATACATCATGATATTGAAGACAGAGACCATATTTCAACTTTTGGGCATTTCTACCTCCCTACCTAGCAATGACTATTTTAATATATTTAGGTACTCAAAAATATTATTAGAGTCAAATTTAATAGAAGGAAAATAAAGACAGGACATGTAATACATTATTGCTGATTTCTGTTCACTACTAAAAATCTCTCATAGAATCAATGCCACTCATTCTGTCCCTTGAATAGATCAGTAGAACTCACTTTAAGGGGTTTTAAATAGATGATCTATTGAGTGAAGCAACAGAGATGGTGGAAACATTGACTGTGCCCTTTAAAGAAAGTCTTGTATATAATTTAATGCAAGTCTGGCATGTAGGAAATAAAAAGAAAACACTGCCAAAAAATGAAACAAACATTGTTTGCTGTATGCCATTATACAAAATTATAGGCACCTGACATAAAATCATGGAGCAATGGATAGAGGACAAATCTCAGAATCAGAAAAATCTTCATTCACGTCTTTCTTCTGAGAATGTTCTCCATCTGACTAAGAGCAAATCATTTAACTCCTGAGTGTGGCCAGACAATGATCTAAGACAAGCTTTTGCAAAATCATTTGCAAAATGCCAATATTTTATTGAATGACTTTCAACTCTAGGATAGGAACCCCCCCTTACCCCCAAAGAAACCAAAGCTTCAGACCAGGGAGGGAGAGGAGAAAATAATTTTCTACGTTTTCTCACCTCTGTTACATGTTAAAACAGTACCCACTCTGCCATGATTTTTTTTTCTAACACTTAGTTGGTCAGGAATTTTTGATGACTGTTATTAATGTCAAGAAATGTTGCATTTGCGAACCATGGCTTCAACAAACAAGAAATGTCAGTAGGATGGGCTAAATGACTTCTGTTTCATATCAGTGATGCCAGGCACTGAGGTGGATATAATGCCATATTCCAAAATGATAGGGCACTGAAGTGTATGAGTCGGCATGGTAGGAGAGAAAGAGTTATGGCCTAGGAATTAGGAAACCTGTGTTCTAGTCCTTACTCTCCCATTATCTAGTTTTATGATCTTGGATAAATCACTTTACATGCCTAGGGAGTAGTTTCTCCTTCTTTTCAAATGATAAGACTGAACTAGATTTCATTCTATTTGGGTTCAACAAATAGTCATTGTATCAAATACTTGTAAGGCAAAATACAAAAAGAAATTTTAAGAGAAAGATCACTTTCAACTAGAAAAATTTAGGAAGACTTGAAGAATCTGAGACCTAGAGCTCAAAGGCTGTTAGTTGTCTTAGACCTGGTCAACTTAATGGCTGGTTAATAATGTTAGGGACAAAATTTGAACCTGAATCTTCCTGGGTTTGCACATATAGGTGGTACAGTGGATAAGTGCCAGTCCTGAGGTCAAGAAGAATCATCTCTCTGAGTTCATATCTGGACTCAGAACACTTACTTGTCATGTGATCCTAGGCAAGTCATTTCATGCTGTTGGTCTCAGTTTCCTCATCTATAAAAAGAGCTGGAAAAGGAAAAGGCAAGTCTCTCCAGTATCTTTGCAAAGAAAACCCAAATGGGGTGCCAAAGACATCGATATGACTGAAAATGACCGAATACATTTCTTGACTTCAAGTCTAACATTCTATCCACTGTGCCATATTGCCTTCTTGACCGACTTAAAGAAGGTGGAAATTGAGTCAGAACATGAAGGAAGAAAAGTATTCAAGTGGGCATAGATATAGATGGAGAGAAAAGCTGGCAGAAATTAACAGATGGAGGAAAGAGAGGGCAGATTGAGATTTCTTAAAAAGTAGTTAGTTGTCCAGTTTGGCTGAAATATAGCATATGTAAAGGGGATAAATGGAATAAGGCTTGAAAGGTTAACATGAAAATAGTTTTAAGTATTATGGATATTCCTAGGTCTTAAGGGGAAGAATTTCAGAGAGATTTAAATGAATGATTAAGCTCTAAAATCCAGATGATCTAAGGTATTTTCCAGCCCTGGCATTCAATGGGTTTAGATGGACTAGGAAACAGAAAGGAATTCAATTGTTTTGCCATTTTATTTTTAACTACACCATTGATTTGTCATATGTCTTTGGACAAGTCATTTATCTTTTCTAGCCTTAGATTTTCTGTCCTTAAAGCAGAGCTAATACAACTTGCCACAAGTTAATGTTTGTAAAGCATTTAGCATTACTCTGGAGAAAGGTGACACAAATCTAAGGACAGGATATTTTTATACCTAGGCATCACCACTCAAAGGAAATAACTTGGATTTGGAAGCTCTTAGAATGTGTAGAGGGTGACATATTAATGCTTTGGGTAGTGAAAAATGATATGAAAACATAAGCACATATTCCAGGGATTTATGAAATAATATTGAAGTATTCATAAAATCATAAACAGAGCTATTAGTCAAATAAAAGGTTCTACTTAAAATAGCAATGTCTCCATATATATGGAACATTTGTAATAACTCATGAATCATGCATTTGGAAGTTAATTTAATTTTTAAATAGGTTAACTGTTATTCATCCCTATCTAATCATACCAAAGAAGCATAGAATCTCAGAAGTGGAAAGGACATAAGAGATCATCTAGTCCAATACATATTTGAATAAGAATTCCCTGAACAATACCTGACAAGTGTTTAAGACTTACAGTGAAAGAAGAAAAAACAAATTCCTATTAAATATCTATGTGTCAGGCACTATCTAAGCCCCTTACAGATACTATTTCATTTGATTCTCATAACAATCTTTTGTTACAGGTATTGTTATGATCTTCACTTTACAGTTGAGGAAAGTGAGGAACACAGAAGTGAAGTGACTTTTCTAGGTTCACTCAGCTAGTAAGTGTCTGAGGCTGAATTTGTCTTAACTTCAGGGCCAGTGCTTAATTTACTTTGCCATTTAGCTGTCTCTAGGTTCTTCTGTTGGAACTATTTCCTTACACTATGCTGAATTTTGATTGATCATTGCTCCTAGTTCTTTACTCATCCTAAACAGACTAAGCCTCATTCCTTTCTGAATTAATGACCCTTCCCAAAATTTTAAAACAGCTGTATACCCCTTCCTCAATTTTTAAGTCCAGTATAGGCATCCTTAATTCTTTAACCAATTCTCATATACTAATAAATCAAGACCCTTTTCCATCACAGTAGCCTTCTTATCAATATTCTCTAGCTTATCAATGTCCTTTTTTAAAATATAATACCCAGAATTTAAAACCACAATTTGAAGTGGTCTTATGAGGGAAATTTACTTCTCTGAATACAAACCAATATTACATTAACTTTCTATGCTACCATATCACGTTGTTGAGTGATATTGAGAATATAGTACATGTTATATTTATATCTTTTTGCAATCAAACTACTGTTTGTAAAGTGAATATTTTAAACTTCAAATCCTTACAATTATACCAACAAACTTTTATCATAATTAATTGGACCTACTATTTTGTATAACTAGATCATTTAGGATCCTGACTTTTTAAGAGAATTTCATTCTTATATCAGTCATTGATATCTTTTCCTGTATAGAAGTGGACAATGATAGGGAGTAACTTCTTTTTGCCCAATAACCTAGAAGATTTCAGATAGCTTTTGTATAGCAGAGGATGTCCCGCCTTAAAAATCTCTTCTGGAATTGAATCAGAAGAAGGCACTTTGGCACTTGAGAGGAGCCCGGCAATGAAAATCTCTTCTTCAGTTCAAAGTTTGGCTAGAGGGAATGACTTCAACCTGAGTTAAATGGTCAGTGACTTCAGCAGTGATCGATGATGGCCTGTTGAGAACATTATGGAAGTATTCAGCCCATCTCTCGAGGAACATGTCTTTACCACTGATCAGTGTGGCTCCATCAGTACTGAGTAGTTGAGATATCATAGATCTCTAACCTTTAGCGCTGTATAATTAGAATTTTGCTCCCCAGGACTCTCTCTCCCAGCATCCCAGTTATGTATGGAAATGATACTAATAATGATGGTGTTGATACTGATGTTGAGATGCTGTGGTTTATTTGATTCCTCAGTACTCCTCAGTGAAGTAAACCAGAGAGCCTCCCTCACTGGGACCAGTGCATTGTAAGTCTCCCAGACAGGTTGTTAAAAACAGGAAACAGGGATTTATTCTAAACAGCAAAGAAGTGGGAAGGGAGGACTAAGGAAAAGGATTCTCTAGCTCTGATGAAATTCCCACTAGCCTCCCTGCTTCTATACTCCCTCACAGGAGTTTCTTCTATTATCTTGATGCTCCCTAAGCCCTGGCCTACCTCTGGCTAGATTCCCCAAACTTCACTAGCTACACCTGACTAATTAATCCTCCCTGGTTGGTTTATAGAATGAAACAGGTATTCAAGATATAGTCAGGATTGAATTCTTGATGCTTGAGTTCAGCCCAGATGGACCTGGCCAGAGTTGGGTCAGGCCTTCACCAACACTTGTGGTTAGAGACAGGCTAGGTGTTCACAGATCTTCCTGATAATCTTCTTAGCAGACAGGACTTCACAGCATATAGGGCCACTTTAAGTTTACTTCGAAGTAGTTTTCTTCAAGCAGGAACACAGAGAGAAAAGGATCTTGATTCTCCTCAGGTCCAGGGGACAGGAAGTCAAAACCTCCAGTTCTCTTAAGAGACAGGGGGTCAAGAGCCCTGAGCACAATTGGTGTCCCCTAAAATACACTCTTTGAGTTTCAGAATTCAGAATCATTTAGTTCCTAGTGAAATAAAAGAAGTAAACTGAAACTATTTCTTGTTGATTCTCTGGCTGTGTCTAGAGAGGACTGCCTATAGGAACCTGAGGCTACTTATTGGTAATGGAGATAGAAATGATAATTACTGAGGGATGCCACCACACAGGGATACTGGTACAGAGGGGATATTGCTCTAGATAGATACTGGAGGATATTCTGGGTTTTTACCTAATGATCCCTACTGATGGCTGATGGATCAATCTATTTCCTAACCTCCTTCCTCCCTCATTCCCTCCCTTTTCCAACCCTCTCCACCCAGTTCTTCTTGAAGCCTTTGGCTCCTTCCCTCCCCACTTGAGAAAACTATAAGGATATTCTTTTCCTTTCCTTTTTCAAATCAAGGGGTTTATTGGGATAATAGGATGGGAAACTGAGGTAAAAGAGATGAGGATTTCCCTAATCTAAATGAGATAAAATGGAGGGTTTGGGGAGTCACAAGTGTGACGCTTAGACAGTTAGGAAGATGGAGGACAGCAGCCCTTTCAAATCTTTTCTTCCTCACAAATTCTGGTCTCCTTTCTCAGCTTCAACCCCAGAGAAAAACAAAGTTCAAAGTCTCTAAGTTTTCTCCTGGCCAGCTCAACTCTCAAATAGACCACCTACTCAAAAGCTTCTCCCCTGGTCAGCTTCCACTGCTTAGAGCCAGAGAGCCAGAGACCCAGTACCAAAAGCCAAGTTTCTCCTCTCAGTGTCAACTTCAACTGATCAGAGCCCAGAGAAACCCCAAAAACCAAATCAGCCTCACAAAGGTCTTTCAGGCAGCTTCAAAACTCGAGGGAGAGAGAGTGACTTCCAGTCAGAGACAAAGTCCCCTCCCCCCTGTCAGCTCAAACTGCCAACAACTGGGAACATTCCTTTGGAACCCTGGTTCTTGCATCTTGGTCCACAAGTCCTGCAAAACCTCTCTCTCTCTTCATGTCTCTATCACAATTACATGCACCTAGCTCTCCTCTTGCAAAACTCTCTTTTACTTATTTCAAACCATTTCTCCTCTAACAGTATCTACATTAAGTACTGACTTAGGGAAGATACAAGTTTTGTATAGCTCCACTCTTGCTCTCTTTTCCCACAAATGCAGCTAGGGGAAGTTGGGTGAGTGCCAGGCAAGAGAATTTTTAACATTTGGTCATATTAAGTTTTGTATTTTGTTCTTTATTCTTTTACTTCAAGTGATTATTAATAAACCTTATAAAATATAATAGTTGGAATTTTTGGATATTAATTTAAATCTTATAGCACTTATAGAAAATGCTTTGGATTGTTTCTTCCAGTGTAAAACTGAATTTCATCTGCCTTCTTACTAAACCATAAATCCTGTGTCTCTCTGAGCTTTGTTTGTACTTTACTTTTGATGCAATTAAATGTTCCCTTCTTAAAGATACTTGAGTCATCCTGCTGATAAACCCAATGAAGTTCTTATTTCTCATTTAGTAACTTGTGAATATTCCCATCATTTTATTCATAAAAAGTGAATCATTATTAGTGATCTTTGGAAGATTGTAAAGAATGAAAAAGGTATTACAGATTTGGAAGTAATTAAATAAGCCAATGTTCAAAAAAGGGAATCAATAAATTTTAAGACAATATGCTTGACTTTGTTTTCTCATTTAAAATATATATATACTTATTTGATTTCAGTCATTGATATGAACTTCAACCTTTTTATATTGCCTTACAGTGTATTTGTATGTGTGCATTTGGTTTTTTTCCTCTGCTTGCTATGTGATATGTTTTTGTTTGTATTAGTTACTCAAGTACCAATTCCTTATAAATTGATGAAAACAGGTCTTTGTTTTAACCTGAGTCATGAGATCAAATACAGCCATTATTATTCCATTAAATCTAAGCAATAATAATATGACCTCTTATTTTCCCCAGTATGTCAAAGAAAACTTTTTCTGTTGTCTTTAATTTTCCTTGAGAATATCATCATTTTAAAACATTAGCACAATTAAATATTATTTTTATAAGACAATGGTATGCTTTTGTATGCAAGCTCCATTATCTATCCTTGTATTCTTCATCTTTCTATTTTATTTTTAAAATAAAATAAAATTCTTGGCCTAAGGCACTTCCTAGCTGAGTCACTTAATCCCAATTGCTTAGCTCTTATCACTCTTCTGCCTTGAAACCAATACACAGTAAATAAATAAAACAAATTAAAAAATAAAATGAAATAAAATTCTTTTCTCCTCAGCCAGGGATCATATTCCTTGGAATAAAACTCACTCAATGGCTATATTTCTCTGACTCCAAATTCAGAGCTGGACATAGTCTCTCTTACTAGAATATTTCTGCCCTAAGATGCTATGGCCAGGGGGTTAGTGGAATAGTATTGAGGAGAGAGAAATCTGCCCCCACTTCTTCTTGCTACACTCAGTAGAGGAGGAGTCATGGTCTAAAAATCTCCTTTCAACTGTGATTCAACTGTCCTTGAGCCTGGTAAATTGAGATTTTTAAAGGATTGGGGTTGTGGTCAGTATTTGCCAGCCAATGACAAGTTGATTTTTCATTTACATCTTGACAAATTTCTTCACGTTTTAAATAGACTAACAGGGCATAGACAGTTCTTTAGATTTTGTTTCAATTTCAATACTTTATTACTTCTGGTATCTACTGAGACAATTGTGTGGTAGAGTGCTTGGCCTAGCATTGGGATGATTTTAATTCAAATACAGACACTTCTTATCTATGTGACACTAGGCAAATCAATTAACCTGTCTGTTTCAGTTTCATCAACTATAAAATGGAGGTAATAATAGTATCTATCTCATAGGGTTATTATTAGTATCAAAGCACTTAGCACAGTGTCTGGTGTATTGTTTGTGCTTAATTAATATTTTTTCTCTTACCCTTACCCTGTTACTATCATATTTGTTGTTGATTTCTCTGCTCATATTCATGATCTTTAATTGAGACCTTTGGTAATTTTAATCTTTTTTATATTTCCTTATTGTTCATTTTCTGGATCCCTCCTTTTTGATGGTAGTGGCCCTAAGAACTCAGACCTTAAAGTTATCTGAGTCTTCTCCCATATTATGGAATCCCATTTTAGTAATATCAGTCTTCAGGTATAGTGACTTCTGGAAGGACATAGCTAGCCCTAGCTAGATGCAAGTTTTGTTTCTCTCAGGCTTAGAGGAATATCACATATGACAGTGTCCTATATTACTTCTCTCTGTTTTTCATTTCTTTGGCTGCAAGAGTAAGCTTTTGCCTTTTGGTTTCTTTGGTTTCTTTTTCTTTGGTTTTCTTTGGGGGATATAGAAGTGGATAGGCTAACTTGTGTTAGGAACCCATAGGTCAGGTTTGTGTATCCCTATTAGAACATATTGGATGGTGGTGGGAGCAGGGGGCTGAATAAAGTAAAGTTACAATATTTCAAGTGAAAAATATTAAATATCTATTGTATTCAGAACCATAGGTTCTGGCAATACAAAGGCAAAAAAGAAATTGATAATGCTCTCTAGGATGTTGAGGTCTACTCAGGAGAAATAATAAGTAAAAGTCAATAAATATAAGGCAATTTCTGAAAGGAGAAAACACTAATAAATTTGAGAGTATGGAGAGAAGGTCATGAAAGCCTTCATATATGAGCTTATATTTGAATTGACAATTGAGAATCAGAGATGAGAAGTGGTGGGTGGTAGTAATAGTCCTTTTTAAGGCGCGTAAGGAAAGCTTGTGCAAGTAGAAGGTAGAAGGAGAAAAGACATTGAAATCAGTGAACAGTGAACTAGTCCAATTTAGTTTGAGTATAAATACAATGAATGAAACAATATAAGATGGAAAGTTAAGTTGTGCAGACAGAAAAAATAAAGTTTGAAAGGTTTAGGTCTTAGATAGGTTAATGGGCTTAGATCCTTTCAAAATTCTGGATTGTTTTATACCCAATAATCCAATTTAAATGTCTTCATTTATGTATGAAATATGATATTGAGTAAAAAGGAATGGAAGAGGGTAAAGAAAAAAATTATCAGCCTAAGGGCTAGCTGTAGGTCTAAAAATATAAAGATTAACTTACAATAGATGTTATGTCTTACGAAAGCAAGTCATACAGAGCTATTTTCAGTAGATTTACTGATAACCTTGTCTACAAATGCTTCTAGGTCACTTTCCATTAAATCTTTTTGAACATTTATCAGGCACACTCTACAAGGGCTAATTTTTATCATTGATTTGTGAACTTTGTGTTTTCTCTTTGAAATTATAACTTTTTTCCCCCTCTCTATCTCTGCATTAACTGGTAGCTTAAGGTGCTATTCAGCACTCGTTTTTTTTTTCTTTTTTCTTTTGGTTTATGCTAAAAATGAAATACATAGCAGGTTATAAAAACATCAACATGGGAAATTAAAATATTTAAAGAGAATAAGCTCAGAAGCCAGTACAACTTTTCATGGCATTTCCACATATTTTATGAATGTAAAACTATATTTTAAATGTTTAATTAATAACATTAATATTATATACCTTTTTAAAATCTAGACCTATAGTTTAATTAGTTTAAGGAATACTCCAAGTGAAGGAACCCTCCTGTGTCAATATACATCATCAACTGTTGTAAAATTTATAGTGTTGGAAAATTGCCTGAGGGAATGGATGGAGGATGGAGGAACCAAATGACTTGGTCACAGAGACTCTATGTGTCAAAGGTGGGTCTTGGACTCTGGTCCTTCTGACTTAGAGGCCAGGTCCCCATCTGCTTTTCAGTGTTGCTTCTTTTATCTAGCTTCCTTCAATACTCCAACAACCTTGGGTTTTATTAGTGTGGATATTCCCTTTGTTGCTGTAGTTTATCCATTCATCATTGATGTCATAAAGGTGGTCAAGAGTTGCTGTGAAAGCAAAATTCAGCTCCCTGCTGTAAAACTGGGAATGAACTTCTCTGAATAAGCAAAGATGGCTCTTGGGTGTCCAACTGATCATTGGATCTTTCAACAAAGTCCTTTTGGTTTAGGAGCACCTGCCAGAGTTTTGACTCCTCTGTGATAGCTTTTAAGTATTCATGGTTATTTCCATGCCATGATAAAGCTATCAGAGTAAGAATTTTGTAGAGAAGATATCAAAATACAATTATATGCATAATAAAATATTCATATAAGTATACAATATGTACAAATAAAATATATATATATATATGTAAACATATATAATACAGAAATTCACACGAACTTATAACCACAAATCTATATGATGTGGTATGAAATGATATATGATGGGATATGATATGAATAAAAAGGATTTTTTTAAAAGAAAAATTTGGCATTAAAAGCAACAACTTTGATGAAATACCAAATTAAAGACATTTAGTCTTTAGAAATACCAAATTAAAGACATTTAGTCCCAATCTTAAATGACAAAGCCCTTATTCTACATCCTTTTGAATATTAGCACAGATCTTTGTCATTCTTTACTGTGACAAGGAAATCACTTTAAAAGACTGATATATATTAATTTAAGGTCGCCAAGGAATTCAGCTATGTAATTCCTAAATGAAAATTCAAGTCATCAGTCAACCTTTTATGGAGTTTTTAATTACAAACAGGAGGAAGGAAGGTATTAGAGAGAGAGAGAGAGAGAGAGAGAGAGAGAGAGAGAGAGAGAGAGAGAGAAGGAGAGAGAGAGAGAGAGAGAGAAGGGAATAGGGCTTAAATACCCCTTCTATTTAGGCTGGGCCAAAAGGCCCAAACCCTTAGTTAGCTGAGGCAAAGAAAAGAGATCAGTCCCTATCACTCATGTGACCAAAATGGAGAAACAGTCTCAGGGGCTCCACCTCCAACCTCCTTCAGAGCAAAACTTCTCAGAGCACAACCTCTCAGAGCAAAACCTCTGGAACCCTCTAGTCCTCAGACCCCACTATCTTTAAGGAAACCATCTAAGTTCCCTCCCCTCAGTTCTCACATCTACCAATCACTGTTGATGTCTCCCCTGTGCCAATGGTGGCTCTAGCTTAACCCAGGACTCCCAGAGGTCTGTCCCTTTGCACATGTCTGTTGAAGGTCATATTCTCAAATAATTAAATCTTGATCCTTGCTGCAGCCCTTCCTAAATCCTTTTACTCTGAGTAGGATGGAGATTGTATTTTCCAAGACCTGGTTCTGTCATTCCAAGTATCTCTATTGTATCAATTCTGAAATCAATCATGACTCAAAGAGCTTCCTGTTCTATGCTAAAGCATAGGTCAAAGCCCTTTCCATTGTTTAGCAAAAGGTTTCTGTCCTAAAGTAGCCTTAGGTAGGGAGGAGAAGGATCCTCCCATGCCAAGGGGGTTCACATTCCAATAGAGTTCTTACTATCAGTAGGAAATTTTTTCCAGTATGAGATTTCCCAATGGGGAAATTTCCAACATTCATAAGTCTAAGAAATTTTAAGGTTTACATTACACACCAGCAGTGGGAATAGAGAGAGTTTGATCTGTAGATGAGAAAGGACATGAAACCTCCCCTAGCCCCCAAGGCAATACAGCCTTCACAAAGTAGATAATCAACCTTTAATATTTTGTAAAAGATTGCAAATTTAGTTTACTTAAAGCCACAGATCCATCCAAATCTTCTTCATTTTGAATACACACACAACAAACACATACTCTACAGGAGCATGGAATAAGCCCAAGTATCTCTTTCATTAGTAGTTCTGTTAGAAGTAACATATCACTTTGTTTTACATACTGACAATTCTTTTTTTTTCCTTTTATATTACATTATCCTAGGGCATACCTTAAATTATGCCATCAGCTGGTGCTAGAAAATATAAAGTATCCCCACTGCCTCTCCAAAAAAGTCAGACTCCTAGAAGACCCACAATACTTTCCAGCATGCCAACACTAGTTTTCCTGCCTTTATTCTGTCAAAGATTCATCAACTGAGCAATGTGATGCAATTTAAAAATAAAAATTGCATATTTAAATAAACCTTTCTTTCATCATCTTATGTTGGGAGTTTGCAGAACCAATTCAGCATATTTAGATTTGACTATTAAGAAACCATAATTCAACTCAACTTAAATTAGACATATACATACACATTTTCTAGAAGTATAGGATTCAGAAAAAGTCAGATAAATTGGACCCAGGGGTATATATTCAAAGATATATTGAAAAAATTTCACTTCTTTATCAGCTCCTTACCCCTGAATTTGTGTTTGTTTATTTATTTGTTTGTTTGTTTGCTTGTTTTCTACTAATAGCATCTGTAGCCTTCTTGTCAACCAGTCTTCTAAACTTGGAATCAAGGGAATAAGGTCTGCCAGAATATTCCAAAGGAGCAATTGAATGATTCCTTCCTTTTCCTTTCAGAGTCTGAGCCAATTAAAGTAATGTTTTTCCAGGGCTGTGAGCGTTTACCTAGCTAGTCCACTATGTAGACAGAGGCAGAGAAGTAACTTTGTGGGTAGAGTGCTGGACCTGGAGTTAGAAAGAATTGAACTGAAATCTGTCCTCAGATATTTATGTATCTGAGTGGGGAGTGTGGGAGCATGTGTGCACATGAGCTTTTCACTTAACCTCCGATTACTTCAGTTTTCTCATCTGTAAAATAGAGATAATACGAATATAGAGAGACTGAGTCAAATTTATATGATCATAAGTCATTCTCCAATTTATAAATGTCAAATTATATGAACAGGTAGTTCTTGGAGGAAAAATTAAAACTATGATCAAATAAAAAAACCCTCCAAATCACTATAAATTAGAGAAATGTAAGCTTGAACCACTGTAAGGTACCGCCTCACAACTATCAAACTGACTCATATGACAAAAAAAGGGAAAATGATAAATGTTGGAGTGGATGTGGTAAAATTGGGACACTGATACACTTTTGGTGGGGCTGTGAACTGATACAAGCATTCTAGAGAGCAATGTGGAACCATGCCCACAGGGTCAAGCACACTCTTTAACCCAGGGATACCACTAACTAGGTGTGTTTCCAAAAGAGATCTAAGAGAGGGGAAAAGGACCTACTTGAACAAAAATATTTATAGCAGCTTCTTTTGTGGTAGCAAGAAATTGAAACTGAAGGGATCCCCATCAATTGGGGCATGGCTGAAGCACTTGTAGTATATGACGTGCTATAAGAATAATGAACAAGATGATGACAAAAAAAAATTTGGAAAGACTTATGTG
Organism: Monodelphis domestica; assembly: GCF_027887165.1. NCBI lineage: Eukaryota > Metazoa > Chordata > Mammalia > Didelphimorphia > Didelphidae > Monodelphis > Monodelphis domestica. Next base: position 187,592,555 of record NC_077229.1, read on the forward strand.
AAATGATGCAGACTGAAGTAATCAGAACCAGGAGAACATTGTACGTAGTAACAGTGACCACGTACAATGATCAACACTGAATGACAACTATTATCAGCAATGCAAGAATCCAAGACAACTCCAAGAGACTCATGACAAAAAAGGCTATTCCCTGCCAAAGATAGAACTGATGGAATCTGAATTTAGATTGCAGCATGTCATTTTAACCTAATTTTTTCATGAGTTTTTTTCTTTCATAAGTGATACGTCTTCTTTCACAATATGACAAACATGAAAGTGTATATTTCATGATTACAAATGGATAGCCTATATTACATTACCTGTCATCTCAGGGAAGTGGAAAGATTGAGAGGGAGAGAATATGCATTGCAAAAATGTAAGAAAATTATTATTAAAAAGTGTATCTATAAAAATTATATTATAACTATATCTAATTGGGGAACATAATGCAAAATAAAATAAAACTGAAATCATAATAAGCACTTTCTTGAGAAGATTTTTAAGATGATCAAATGAGATAATTTTGGGGAAGATCAAATCAAATAATTTTTGCTAAGTTGATTGGTTTAGTTTCAGTGATGTCCCATTCTTTGTGACCCCATTTGGAGTTTTTTTTTTTTTTTGACAAAGAGACTGGAATGTTTTGCCATTTTTTTCTCCAGATCACTTAACGGATGGGGAAACTGAGGCAAACAGGGTTATGTGACTTGCCCAGGGTCATACTGTTAGCAAGGATCTGATATTGGATTTGTACTTACATCTTCCTAATTCTAGGCCCAACACTCTATCTATTGAACAACCTAGCTGCCCACACATTTCATACTATGTGATTTATAAATTCTCATTCTCTTCTCCTTTACCTCATTCCCTCTCCCTATGCTAGAGGCCCCTTATTTGACTCTTCTTCCTTCCTACCTTCAGATCAATACCCAAGTCTAACTCTTCAGCTCTCAAACATAGGTCTTCCCTTCCGCTTTCATTATTAATAGAATTCTATACAATCCTCACTTTCACTCAGAGTTTCTCTTAGACTTTTGTAATATACTTTTAAGTGTTCTTCCTTTTTCTGGTCTATTGCCTTTCTAGTCTATTCTTATCACTGCTGCCTAAATGTTTTCCCTTGGGTAGAGATAGAGATTGCCACAACTGAGTAACATTCTATTTCTTACTAAAAAATTAAACCCTGCAGGCTGACTTCAATCTGCCTCCAATTAATTTGCTCATCTTATCTCATACTTCTTCCCTACATGTATTTGATGATCTCTGTAAAATAATGCTATTTTAAATCTTCAGTTCTCCTCCTGCCCTCTCCTATATCCATGAGTTTGCTCACGCTGTATCTAATGTTTTAAAAAACATCTCATGGCTTCCTCTTTCTCTAAGTCTCTCCATTCCTTCAAGGGCAACGGAGGCAACAAAGGCAAAGGGCAGGTGCTTATTTCTTCCACAACAGAAAATACTCAAGACACAAATGACCCGAAAACACGCACTAGCAACTATTGAAAAAATGTAAAGTTAAAACATCCTCACACTTGCACAGTCTCAGGAGGTAAAGGTCCTTTGTGAAACTTCTAGATATAGATCTTATATTCTCCTGGACTGTCAGAGGAACTCACAAGGTACAGAATTCCTGACTGGCCAGGAATGATATTTTTAGTCTTAAGGCTATGGGGTAATTGATTATATTCTTCTCTGAGAAAGATGCTGCTATGGAAATCACCCTACTGAGTAGCTGGCATCTGACTCATGGACCAAGGAAAGTTCATACTCAAACTCATAAGATGGCCCCTGAGCCTAGAAACATCCATTTCCCACAGGAAAAAAAGAAGACATTAAGCAGAAAAGGTAGAGGCTTAAATCCTCGACTCAGGCTCACCTAATCAAGTATATGGTTATGCTGTCGTTGGTTATTTCCCCTATAGCTGGTTATCGGAGAGAAAACTCACTTTCTAGAAGTCCACAGGAGAGAAACCACTGGATATATTAGAATAGGTGTTCTAAAAAAACTAATCTATATGGTTTCTACCTCTTTTAATGACCTCAAGACATGAGGTACCTCCTGCCTCAACTGCCTTTGACACACTACCCAATCACAAAAGCAAGGAATTAATCAGGATTTGCTATGACATTCCAGCAAGCTCATACATCTTTTCAAAGAACCAGAGAACATGCCTAATTTCTTTGCAGGGGTTCCTGTAATTTCCAATATAATAATTTTGTTAATGTTCTTATTCGAATTCTCAATGTTTTATGCTTAGGAACATATGGCATACTTCACAAAATCAATTCATGATAATGCTTGAAAAGAAAAAAAATAAAAGCTTCTGACCATATTTCCCCATCATACCACTTCTAATCAGTATTAATAATTTATTTCAATAATACTTGTGTATTTGTGGACGGCACCTGCCTGTTTTGACTACGACTTAAATTGAAGGATTAAAAGCATCATTTGGTCATTGTTTCCAGATACACCTACTGCCCAGAATCACCTGTTGCTTCTCTTCTTTAAAAAAAATTACATGTTAAAATATGTCCATAGTTACATAAAAACTTTAATCTTCACATTGGACTTGCCATTATTGAATTATATTATGCGTATATATATATGCTTATATAAAGAGCAGATAGGTATATTTATATACTATATATGCATGTATATATCTATTTACCTATATCTATATATAAGAGATAGGAGAATCCCAGAGATCATCTCTTCCAAAGACCTGAGGCCCAGAAAACTAAATAATTTGCACAAGGTTGTATACTTAGTAAGTTGTAGAGATGGAATTTAAAAATGACAATTTTGACCACTGAACCATATTTCCTTCATTTATCAAGGAATAATTCTGCCTTTCAAATACTTTGATACCTTAGAAAAGGGGCATGTAGGTAATACAGTGGATAGGCCACCAGGGCTGAAGTCAGTAGAACCTACATTCAAATCTTTTCTTAGATACTTCCTCACTACACAGCCTTGAACAAGTTACTTAATCCCAACTGCCTCACCCTTATCATTCTTTTGTCTTATAATCAATACTTGGCATAGATACTTAGATATTTAGTAGATAAAAAGTATTTGATGTTGTTTATTCTGTGGATGAATTGACCATTTTGAATAAGAAAAATTAAAGAACTCAGAATCAGTGGCAAAGGATGCTAAAATCAGAATTGTTAAAGGAATAAGGAAATAGATAACATTTTTAAAAACTTTTGTTTAAGAAGAAGAAGACCTTTTTAGGAAGTGTTTATTTCTAAGAAATGACTTTAGTTCACTGTTCTTCTCCTTTATTGACTCTTCCTATTTCTTACTGTGACCCAAGACTATATAATGTTTAAAAATTCCAAAAGACTGGGTTCTAGGTAAGAAAATAATTTTATTGATCAGGCTAGCAGTAACAATAAATTAATTGGTCAGTGATCTCTCTTGTTGATCAAAGACAAAGATATAATATATAGCATCTTGGGTCATTAAATATAGTCTTTTAACCTTATTATTTGGCCCTCCCCTAGACAGTCTAAGACATCTCTAATTGGTGAATAGCTAAAGAGGAGATGGTACAACATTCTCTCAGTCCCTTCCCAATGATGGAAAATTCCATGCTCAATCCTAGGATACCAATGCATAGATAAAGAAATCAGGTAATACCTGCTTAAAAGTGTCACTGTCCATTCATCCCAGTGTGGGACTCGGGGATTCAGTCTGGCTGCCTGCAGACATATTAACCCTAGGTCTTATTTACCAGCCAGGATAGAACCCATAATCTCACTTTTCAATCATCCTAAAATAGAAGGATAGGAGGATATGTAAAAGCATTCTTTGAGTTTGTTAGGAACAAAGCAATGAGGAAAGAGTTTTGAAGGACAAATCTGGGCCTCAATTTAAAGCTAGAAATTAGAAATAATACCATATCAGAAATATATTCTCTCCATTTGAAAAGTTAGCAGATTGGACAAAGTATCAAAAATTAAAATTTTCAGGGAAATCTAATGAATCTTATTGATCTATAACTACTGATAAAAATTAAATAATACCCTCTTCACTATAAATGAATGCTTCTCAATGACATTAATGGGAAACTATGAAAAATATTTCCTTTAACCCCTGTTAGCTTTAGCATAAAAATTCAATTATTTTGATCCTCTTTATGACTAATCATATTCTGATTGGCCAAGCTATTCATTTGAAATCTAACACTAATCATTTGTCCTTTAATCCAGACATGGTTGTCATACTTTGGATCAATGTTCACAGAAAAACTATTTTTCAATGAATTAGATGTTCTTTATCTCAACTAGGGTCTGTGTAATTAATTTCTGTACCCTAGAACTCCAATTCCCAGCATCCCATATTCTGTCTCATGTTATGTGCTAATGAAGGGAGGATATAAAGTTTGGTGTAGCCTTACCTCTCCCTCTCTCTTTTGGTGATAGCGTGCTGTGGAAGGGAGGTAAGATGAGAGACAGAAGAAACTTGCTCACATGGTTTTAATTTTGTTAGATAATTAGTTAGGTTTTTTTTTTACTTCTTTTCCCTTTTTTATGCCTTCAAGTGATTATTTATAAACTCTATAAAAATATAACTTTGGGAGTTTTGGATAGTATTTTAAATCTTACAGGTCCATTTCTGTCACATAGGCCTACAATTCAAGTATATCTTCAACAAGAATGAATGACAATTAATGTCATTAATTAACAACTATATTCCAGAAATTAAGGCAAATTATCCCATGGAAGGAACTGTAGTAAACTATAGTATACTAGATAACTATTAGACATTCTCAGGTTATTATGTTTATAAAAATAAACACATTGATCTCTCAGTAATAGTATAACTTGGGAAATAGATTTTGCATTACACTCTAAAGATACTGACCGCAGGCTAGTACATCCTTTTTGCCTATTAAAATGTATAAATATTTTCACAACGAGGCCATGGTTAAATCACTTCAACTCTGGATTTTAGACTCCTTAACCACAAGGCTATCTGGCCTCTCAAATTTCTTTCATTTCAAAGTTTATTATTCTATTAATACTGAGAAGTGGCCAATGGAATTGGAAGGAAAGGAAGGAAAAAACTACTTTTATATGGCCTACTATATGCCAGGCACTGTACTAAGCACTTCACAAATATTTCATTTGATCCTTGAATTCATTGTGAGAGTTAGCTACTATTTTTATCATCTCCATGTCAAAGCTGAGGATATTGAGTCAGTTATAGGGACTATCAGTGCCTGGGATCTCTCAGCCATAAAGCATCTAAGACTGGATATGAATTCAGGTGGTCTTGACTCCAGGTTCAACCCTTTATCCATTGTATCACATCAATATTTTCTTCCTCTATTCCTATCAATAGTTCTCTCTACTGTTATGATCATCATTTTCTTTGCCCAAGCCCCATATATAAATACATGTACATGTACCATCATGCATTACTCTGACTGTATACAGTCTTCATGCTTTGACAAAAGACATCATAGTTCTATTGTCAATGTAAATTTGTAAATTCTATTTTATAATAGACTACAAATTCAGACTTATATTTTTCTCTGGTTTATATAGAAATGAATACCAACTCATGGTTACGGGGACAAGGAAAGGACACTGGGGAAAGAGTCAGAAGATAAAAACTCAAGTCTTATCTCTATCAATCATTTGTCATGGACCTAGCAAATCACTTGGACCTTATGAGACTCAGTTTTGCCCTGTAAGACGAAAACAGTAATATTTGCCCACCTAACTGATAGTAAGGAAAATACGTCTTTTTTTTTAACCTTTAATTTCTATCTTATAATTGATATTAAGCATTGGTCCGAAGGTAGATGAGTAGTAATGGCTAGACAGTTGGAGTTAAGTGACTTGCCCAGGGTCACACAGCTAGGAAGTATCGGAGGCCAGATTTGAATGCTGGACCTCCCATCTCTGAGCCTGGCTTTCTATCCACCTCGCTGACTCCCCCCGAAATACTTTTTAAATTAAGTAGAATACCAAAAAAAGTGCTACTGATAAGAATTTAGTTAATAGGAATTTAATAACCATAAGGATCCTAATATGGATCTTTGCTTATTATGCCTATCCAAGGCACGGATGTTCTGAATAGTATTATAATGATATCTCTCTCTATTATCTACCCCAAACCCAATATTGGATTATAAACACCTCCAAGGCAAAGGGTCTTTCTTATCCATACATGAATTCTAGATGAGCGCACATAATAAAAGTTTTGTTGACTTGAAATCCATTAATATTATTGATCTTTGAATTCTATTTTATATAAATAATTAAGAATATATTGTATAAAGCATCAAAATTATGTAATTTCTAGAAGATAGTCAACAAAGTGGTGAGAATATAATAATTACAAAAGGTCATGATGCTCTGGTATGGGTATCCCCCCTCTTTTCTTTAAAGAATGGAATGGCCCTTTTTGGGGAAACTTTGCTCATAAATTTTTACAGGAGACTTGGGATAAAGAAATGACTGGTTTGCAATCCCTAATTTTGCTTAGTTTCCCATGATGAATTCTTTAAATCTAGCTCAGCTGTTCTTTGTATATTGGACATGCAATTCATCATCTGACCTGTACTTGAAATCATTCCAACTTGGTAGTGGTGCCAAGTTTATCCTTTGCCTTGGAGAAGGCAAGGTCACCTCCACCATACAATGAAGCATCAAAGGAGGACTTTTAGGGAGGACATTTTGATAGAAGAAATTTGCCAGCCCAGGGATTCCTTAAGTCATAAGAGTGAAATTACCAGTCAAAGCCTTGTTCCTATCCCACTCAAGGGTAGGTACTTTTAGACTCAAAGAACATTACTGTATAAGTTTTCAACAAAAATCCACATAGTATTTTAAAATTCTGAGCAAAATGTATTATTAAATATATAAGAATAAAATCAAGTAAATACATTTATTAGCATTGTAACTAATTAATATGGCCTTCAGAAATTCTACTGAAGCAATTGATATTAGTAAATAAAATTAAATTAATTAAAAATTAATTATTTGACAAAGTGTCATCATGATCACATGAAATATAATTTGGTCTGGTATTTTATGTACTTTGTGGTATAACTAGAGGAAAGATTTGTAATTGATATTAAATATCTGTAAATAGTAGACAAAAGTAATGGTCAGAGACCTGGATTTGTAGTTACAAAGCTCTGAGGTCAAAACAAGCAATTGTTGGGTTGACTGGGGGACTTTGGGAAAACCACTTAACTGCTTATTGCCCAGGAAAATCTCTAATCCTTTAACTTCCAGAGCAGCTATTGATCTAGATTAATTGGAATTTTTTTCCAATGGGAGCTCCTTATAATGATGGAATTACAGATCTACTTTAAAAGAAAAAAAAGGAAATAAAACTAGACTTTTGAAAATGTCAGCCACAGTTGTAAATTTAAAAATTATCTTCTCAAAATATGTATACCATACAAAATTGCCTAGGTAAGAGTATAAAAAGAAATTTAGTATTAAAAATAGAACATTTTTGTTTTACGTTGTATTGGTATACAATTAAACTGTCAGCTTAGAGTATGGTATATTGATCACATAATCTCATTGAACTCTATTTTTCTCTACCTCTCTTTATCTCATATAAACTTTGAAACAAAAGAAAATCACTTCACAGACCCCAAACCAACAATAATGAATCTAATGTTGTGCTTCACTAGAGCAGAAAAGTGAGATGTTGTAAAATCTCCATAGGTTTGGATTTAGGAAATCTAATGACTTGGGGGAGATTATCCTACCTGTTCCCCTACTTTCTGAAAATGTAATGACCCTTTGTTGGAATTTGTATTCATTTTGGAGAAGGCCTAGATTA